>NC_056726.1:1175722965-1175786529 GCF_019279795.1 Protopterus annectens | reverse complement strand
TATGTACAAAGATGTTCACTATACTATATACAAATAATTCAACTTAAAACAAATGTATAAAAGCTGATAATACCTTTAAATTATTGATTTTCTAATAAATCAATTATGTTTATCCATTGGTTATACATTGCTGTATTCTTAGAAGATCTAGACTTAAATGTCATTGATTCTAATTTGGATACCTCAAAAAAAGATCTTTAATGTTTTGAAAAGAGGGAATTAGTGATGATTTCCAATTTCTGGTGATTTATTTCCTGGCTATGGACAGAACAGACCAAATAAGTGAATATTTATTTGATTTTACACAGGATTAAATAACTTTCTACTTACTAAGTCGTTATATTTATCAGTGAATATTGCTTGTAAGAAATTATTGATATCTTCCTAAAATTTTTTTAATTAGTGAAAAATCAAAGGAAATATGTGCACAATCAGCATTCGGTACCTTGATACATCTCCAACAAAGTATATCCTCTTTAAACATCTTATTTATGTTATATGGAGTGATGAATGATCTATTTAAAAATCTCCAAGTAAACATTCTTCATTTAAATGATGAAGTAGATTTACCTGCTGACTGAAGAAAATTAAATTTATCTTTATCTGAAGGGTTACAGTTATTAATGTCAGAGAAATATTTCCCATAAGTATCAGGGAATATATCAAAGTCTGCTTTAATAGTTTTACACACACACACACACACACACACACACACATATATATATATATATATATATATATATATATATATATATATATATATATATATAAAACAGACTAATTTTAATTAAGTTGTTCTGTTGAGAAAAAACAGTCAAGTACTGAATGAGTTTGGGAATTAAATTTTTAAGTGAAGAAGGTATTAAATCAAGTTTATTTTTATATGATTTCTAGCTTTTTGTAAGTCAAGGCATAGTGATGAATCAAGGTCATTCTCTTCCAATAAAGTATTAATGGATTGCAATTCATCGTATTTCACCATTTGATGCCAATACATCAGATGTTTTTTGCTCAAATATTGACATTTTATGAAAATTTATGGAGAAAATAAACCTCTGTGGATATGCTATGGGGAAAATAAGGAATGACCAATTTTCATAAGACTGGAATCTATGAATTAAATTATTAAAGAATTTTAAAATTATATTAATATAATGTGATATAAAATTTTTGGTAGGGCAAAAGGAAAAATATTCCTTTAGTTTCCATATGAATGTGTTATTTACTAAATTTAGCTTAAAGAGGTCATTAGTATTATTTAAATTTTGTGATGAAGATAGAGTAGTTTTTCCATTTAGCTGAATATTTACTATCTATAAGACAGCAGGGCTATCCCCTTACCATGACCCGCACCCTAACCTTAAGGTCCATGACTACTGCACCATTGTGGAGGATAACCTGTCCTCCACTGTGGTGCGGTAGTCATGGACCTTAGGGTTAGGGCACGGGTCATGGTAAGGGAATAGCTAGTAGGGCATCCCCTTGACATGACCTGTGCCCTAACCTTAAGGTCTGTACCTACTGCACCACAGTGGAGGACATAGCACATTTTCCTGCTGTCCTCCACTGTGGTGCGATCCATTCATAAAAGCAGAGTTTGCAAAGGTGCACTTTCGAATAAGTGCACTTTCACGTAACTGAGCGGTCTACTGCTCTTTTTCAAATACATGGTATTCGATGAAAACCAGTAGACCTATATATATATATATATATATATATATATATAATATATATATATATATATATATATATATATATATATATATATATATATAATAAGCTGGAATGTTAACAATAAAGTTTCCTGATGAGTGAGTCCCCCCCTAGTCACAGGACCCTTGGTAACTGTCTAGGGGGCATAGCGGTGGACTGAACTTAGTACCTTGCAAAATAATGCTTTTTACTTCTTAGTAAGTGCTCATGAGTGGTTTGAAGATTAAAACTTTCTTTGTCTGAGTTGAGAAACTTTTGCAACATTGTTAGTTTGTCTTTCGGCCTTTTCCCAGTAAGAGGTCGCCACAGCGGAACTCCAGTCCACTAATGATTGGCAGCAGATTTTTACAAAACGCTGAGGTGCCAGCTCAACACCCAGCCTTCAAAGAAGGCACGCCCATTTATGCACGCATGTCTTTCAAACACTACCCAATCACGGGGAGGACTTGCAGACTCCACACAGAAGGCACTCCCAAGCCACACCGAGAATCAAATTGGAGAACCTCTTGCTGTGAGGTAACAACGCTATCGCCGTACCACCACGGCATTCCACATTGACACTGATAATAAAATGTGTTTGCAATCAATAAACAGTGGCTTTGTGTGAAGGAGGTCAGCAGTTTTCTAAATGTTTTAGATATAACTTTAAGTTTTCATGTGTTAAACACAACTTTCAATAAACATGGCCAGTGAGAACTCCATAGTATGTTTTGGGTAATTACTAATAATTCACCCTGGTCTAGCAAAGAATGGAAGATAGAACATATCAATGCACTGACTATCTGAAAACTGGATAATATATTATCTGTTTTCATTTCTTTTATTACATATCAGGGTGCATTTCTTCTAGGTAATATTATAAATAGAGAAATTAACAAAAACAGTAGGAAACATTAATGAATTCTTGGTTGATGGCATTTTGGAGTATTGGACTATGCCTGAAGTCAGCTATTTCCAATATATGTAGTCTGAATATCATATACATAATGCATAAATAAAGTATCTGTTTCTCAAATAAAAGTTCTCTGGTGGTTTAATGACATCATTTTCTTTGTTGATAAGAAATCTTTGTAAACTTCACATATCACTGGATTACAATTTTATTTATCAATGTATATAAACATTTCTTTAATAACAATTTATTAGTTTGTAAATGTACTAACATCACTGACAGAAACACACAGCATTTCATCAAGTCTTTATATTTTTGTCATGTTTCCTTTCAGGTGGCATTCGTCTAGTAAATAGCTCTAATTCATGCTCTGGAAGAGTAGAAATCTATCACAGTAATGAGTGGGGCACAGTGTGTGATGATGGATGGGGAATGGAGGAAGCTGCAGTTGTATGTAAATATTTGGGATGCGGAGCTGCTGTTTCAGCACCAGGAAGTGCATATTATGGAGGAGGAACTGGGCCAATAATGCTGGATGATGTGAACTGCATAGGATCTGAGTCTTCTGTGAAGCAATGCCCATCCAGGGGATGGAAAGTACACAACTGTGGTCATAGTGAAGATGCAGGAGTTCAGTGTACAGGTAATTATGTGGTCTTTAAACAGACATCCCAGCTGCCCCTGTTTTGAATGGATATTCTTATTTTCAGGCCTAATTTAGGAAATTCCTATTTTTGTTGGTATATGCCTATTTTCAGGCTTGATTTTCCCCTTCACACAATTTTCTAAATCCCCTTCATCACAGATATATATATATATATATATATATATATATATATATATATATATATATATATACATATATTTTAAAATAAGTTTAATTAAAGTCATTACTGAAACAAACAATTATTAACAGGGTAACTGAATATATTTTATAATGAGTTAGATAAAAACAAAAATACTAATAAAAAAGATAAAAAAGACAATGCACTATGTACAAAGATGTTCACTATACTATATACAAATAATTCAACTTAAAACAAATGTATAAAAGCTGATTAATACCTTTAAATTATTGATTTTTTTTAATAAATCAATTATGTTCATCCATTGGTTATACATTGCTGTATTCTTAGAAGATCTAGACTTAAATGTTATTGATTCTAATTTGGATACCTCAAAAAAGATCTTTAAAGTTTTGAAAAGAGGGAATTAGTGATGATTTCCAATTTCTGGGGATTTATTTCCTGGCTATGGACAGAACAGACCAAAGAAGTGAATATTTATTTGATTTTACACAGGATTAAATAACTTTCTACTTACTAAGTTGTTAGATTTATCAGTGAATATTGCTTGTAAGAAATTATTGATATCTTCCTAAAATTTTTTAATGAGTGAAAAATCATAGGAAATATGTGACAATCAGCATTTGGTACCTTGATACATCTCCAACAAAGTATATCCTCTTTAAACATCTTATTTATGTTATATGGAGTGATGAATGATTTATTTAAAAATCTCCAAGTAAACATTCTTCATTTAAATGATGAAGTAGATTTACCTGCTGACTGAAGAAAATTAAATTTATCTTTATCTGAAGGGTTACAGTTATTAATGTCAGAGAAATATTTCCCATAAGTATCAGGGAATACATATAAGTCTGCTTTAATAGTTTTACATATATATATATAAAACAGACTAATTTTAATTAAGTTGTTCTGTTGAGAAAAAACAGTCAAGTACTGAATGAGTTTGGGAATTAAATTTTTAAGTGAAGAAGGTATTAAATCAAGTTTATTTTTATATGATTTCTAGCTTTTTGTAAGTCAAGTCATAGTGATGAATCAAGGTCATTCTCTTCCAATAAAGTATTAATGGATTGCAATTCATTGTTTTTCACCATTTGATGCCAATAAATCAAATGTTTTTTGCTCAAATATTGACATTTTATGAACATTTATGGAGAAAATAAACCTCTGTGGATATGCTATGGGGAAAATAAGGAATGACCAATTTTCATAAGACTGGAATCTATGAATGAAATTTTTAAATGATTTTAAAATTATATTAATATAATGTGATATAAAATTTTTGGTAGGGCAAAAAGAAAAATATTCCTTTAGTTTCCATATGAATGTGTTATTTACTAAATTTACGAAAAGAAGGAAACGCTGAAAACACAAAATCCACCAAGAACAGCTGACCAGTCCAGTTACCACCACCACCTAGTGGAAATACAGCTCACAATAAGGTACAGCAAACTCCAAAACTCAGGTTTATTTTTTATTATTTACTAAATTTAGCTTAAATAGGTCATTATTGTTATTTAAAGTTTGTGATGAAGATAGAATAGTTTTTCCATTTAGCTGAATATTTACTATCTATAAGACACAAAATTGTTTTAATAACTGAGGAGATTGAATATATTTCTAAATTTGGTAATGCAATATCTCCATTATCCCAGCTGTACATAGGATATGTTAAAGAGATACTGGGTTTAATTGGGTACCAAAGAATTTTTTTAGTCGTAGTAAGGTGGAGGAATGGAAATAGATTGAAAGTATCATCTTTATAATTGATAATTTCTCTTCTATTGAGAAGTTTATTCTAGACCATTTATGTATTAGGTTACCTATTTCTGTTAAATGTTTATCAACGTTCAATTTTTGAATTTATTTTAAATGATTGGCAATAATTATACCTAAATATTTTATTTGTTGGGATTGTGGTATAAATTTTTCAAATTCATTTTGAATATTATATTTTTTGAACCAGATAATAAGATTTGTGTTTTATTGTGATTTAATTTAAGACTTGAGTTTTTTGAAAATAATCTATATCATTAAATAATTCTTGAATTGTTGGATTTTTACCACCCAAAGTAAGCAAATGTCATCTGCAAACATTTGAATCTTTGAGGTTTTATTAAGACTTATATCAAAACCTTTGCTATTACTATTATGTCTAATCAAATTCGCCCAGGACTACATAAGTAAGGTAAAAAAAGAGGGGATAATGGACAAACTTGATTAGTTTCTTTAGTAATAGCTATGAACTGAGAAATATTAGAACCAAGTTTGACATAAGCTTGAGAGCCTATATATAACTTGGTAATAACATTTATAAAATTGTTTGAAGCATTTGAGTTCCTGTATAAGAATAGATAAGTAATCCAAATGAACTGTATCAAGAGCACAATTTATATCTAAGATAACTATAGTTAGGTTATTTTTTAAGTTTTTAGTTGACTCAATTAATTTTATTATTCTTTTAATGTTATCATAAGTTGTTCTGTTTCTTATGAACATCACAGATATTTTGAAGCTGTCCAATATGCAGAAAACCAGACTAAATGACCAACTTACCATTGGCAACAATAATTTAAAGAAAGAGGATACAAATCTTATGTGTCCCTTTTTCAGAAGCAAAACAGATGACCTTATGTAGCAGAATTGTGTGATACAATCCATTAAGGTCAATAGATTTTATAGCATTTTTTTGATAAATGTGTTATATTTTTCCATCTTTTTTATGAGTTATTTGCATGTAGAATTCAAATTTTACCCTTATAAGATGTTCAGATTTTTAGCTGGATGTTCTTATTTTTCAAGTGTGCTTTGTTACTATTTTCAGTGTCTGCAGGTTGAAAGAGATAAATGAGCTCATACAATAATCTCTTCAACTCAACTTATATTACAATACCTTTCTAAATAAAAACATCTGTGAAAAAGATAGAAAGTGCTCAAAAACCTTCGGTATAAACATATTATTGTTGCAACTTCATGATCCAAAGCTGGAAAAGGGAACTGTTCACATACAGCTAGATATACTTAATTGGGTATGATAACTTCTGGGACATTTTCCAGTATGTACATTTACAAATAAAACCAAAACTATATTACTAATTCTGAGGCTTCAAAGAGCAATAAAATCTAATCAGCTCAACAGTCTCGATTACTTTGATTAAGGTAGATACTTGTAGTTCATTTGATATACTGGGAATGGGTTTCTCAGTAGATTAATAGCATAAATCTTAAATGATGCTCCTATTATTCAGATGTAGATGCTTTGATTTCCCGCTGTCATCCATATTTCAGTGCTGTCTCAAGGAATGTAAATTTTAGATAGAAGAAGGCTATGTTGTTTACCACTCTGAGTATTATGATGTGAAGACTCTAGCAACATGCCATCAGGAACAAGAGTGCTATCACTTGAAAAGAGTGATGCAAACTCATTGCTGGAACTTGTATTTTATAGTGGTAAATTGCAGACCATTGCAACTTTGACCAGAATACAAAATAAAAAATGCATGGGTGGATGGAGTGATAGAAGGTTTTTTCAATGAAATACACCTAAAAAATATTATTTCTGAGAACCTGTTTTATTCCAATTTTAATCTTTCAATTCATCATGTAAGATATTTCACAAGAGTTTCTAGCTCTTATAATCATAACTGCAATATAATTTCAACCTACTTTTTTCATTCTGACAAATCCTACATGGATGCACATCCATCCATAAGAGTGTTTTTTATTGTATTTTATTTATTTATTTATTTATTTATTTATTTTTGTTAATCAAGGTCCTGGTTTATTTTTAACTCTTGTGGCTCTTAATCATGCAAGCTCTGCCAGAATATTTAGAAATACTTTACTAAATCTGTCTCCTGCTTCATCAAGTGCAATAGATTTAAATGGAGCCCAGTTCATCTGGAGCAGGCTGAGATAAAAGTATCTTTATTGATGTTACTCAGTTTTCAGACTGCTTTATGGTGATGAGCCTTGTAGGGCTGTTTGGGGTGTCTGATGATGTAGCTTAACTTATATGCACTAGGCTATCAGGCAGGATGCCACTTTTGGCAACATTATTTGGGGTGGATGTTAAAATAAATAGCTAATTCTTTAAATGTTGCCTTGTTAATTCTAGTTGTAGATGTCATCAATTGAAAGAGGCCATAAAGCTGAACTGAATTTGTTGGGTTTTCTAGGGCTATCTTTTTCCAGTCTGTCTTAACATCTTCAAATTAGATGGTTTCCATTCTTATGATGGTCAAGATCATGTATGTGGATACAAGGTGGTATGTATAGGCATATAATGGCTAGAAATGTGTGTGTTTTCACATTGAGGAGTGAGACAAGAAGTTCAGCTTTGTACATTTATCAGAGTAAGCAAAGAGATCTAATATGTTTCTAGAGAAAAATGCAACCCCACTTTCTTTTTGTTAGTTCTAGCTAGTCTGAGTCTATAATAACATGGTGGGAGTATTATTGTATCTTTGTTAACTGGCTTTAACCAGGTTTCTGTGCTTTTGAAGAAAGTAGTGAGCTATACTGGTATACACTTCTGTGATTTTCTTACAGAGAATTCTTAGGTTTCTGTTGAGTATTTTAAGTCCTAAGTGGTTGAAGAGATTGCTAGTTGCTGTTTTGGGATGCATGGGGCTGATTTGGTTGAGTTAGGGGTTAGATGAGTAGGTCTAGGAATGGGATATATAAATATATTCCCTCCCAGCATTATTGTCCAATTAACAATGTGGCTATAAGTGCCATATGTATTTGGGTTTGAGTTTATACATAATTTTGGATAATGCTGGAGCATGTGTTCCTTGTTTATATTTCAGGGCATTAATGTAATTAATGCTGGTAGGCTGGAGGAGCTGTTAGAGAAAGATGATATTCTAGTTTATGTGTAATATGGTAGGTGTAGGTAAGTAGCAGTGGGAGAGATACTTGTGATAGCTGGTTGAGAATGTAAGTGTAGTGAGACATGCTAGTGATAGAAGTTGAACTACTACCATATTTGGGACTTGAAGAATACCCCATCACCATGTGCAAAAATGGGAAAAAGGGTTGCAGATGGATATATGGATGTATGGTTTGTGATGGGAGGAGTGTGAAGGGATGCAGCTATTAGTAGTAAATATTAATGAGAAGAGGAAAGTAGAGTGAAATGATAGGTAGGATTGGTAGGAAGGTATAGAGAGTCACAGGTAAGACTGATAGGAAGGTGTAGAGAGTTACAGATAGGACTGACAGGTATAGAGAGTTACAGGTAGGACTGATAGGAAGGTCTAGAAACTTACAAGTAGGACTGATTGGAGGGTAGGCAGTTATAGGTAGAGTTGATAGAAAGGTATAAGGAGTTATAGGTAGGTTTGATAGGAAGGTGTAGAGAGTTACAGGTAGGATTGATAGGAAGGTGTAGAACATTACAGGTAGGGTTGATAGGAAGGTGTAGAGAATTACAGGTAGGATTGATACATAGGTGTAGTAATTTATAGTTTGGCCTTGAGAAATATTGATATGACTAAGGGTGAATATATACTGTGAGGAGTATAAGGAAGCGTATCAGTGCTGCAGTAGTGTTTCGCTATATGGGTTATATGCTTTCAAGCTTTACAAAGTCTCTGGCTCCCCTGAACACATGCACTCAGGTTGCTGTAGCTTGATCTGTGAAGGGGGAAAACAGCAGACTGAACACCAAGAACCCTCAGCACTTTGTTCACTCCCTCAACAGATCTTTTCCTGGGCTTCAGAAGATCAAGAGTCAGATTGTATCTTTCATTCCTCGCAGATAAATCCCCTTTACATTATCCATACATAAATACATACATTTATTTAATTTCTTCAGTCTAAGTTTTTACTAGAATAAGAACTAGGTTTGTTTAAGAAGATTAGCATTTGCTACTTTACCAGAAACCTTATATTTGGCAGGGCATTTTAGATGAGATTAGTTATTTTAATTTTGGCCATTTACTTCTGGTAAACATGCACTTGTTTTATACTACTTGTTCATAGATTCCAAGCTAAGCACTACGTTAGTTGTCCTTGTGGATCATTTTAAGCCTAACCTATTTCTCTAGTTAAGAATCAAACCATGTGCCTCTTGCCTGTGAGGTAAATCCCTTAACTTGTATGCCAACCACAAACCGATCCATTCATATGCTCAAGTTGCTACAGGCTGATCTGCAAAGGGAGAAAACAGCAGCCACAGCTGTTTCGTTTCTGAGAAACTGGGACTGTCATGAATGGAAAGTAAGTGATGGGTCTTCCAGGATTTACTCCAATTATGTGGAATACCTCAAATTTAATATTTATTTATTGACATTTGTTGACCAAGAAAGTCCACCGGGTCAGAAACCCATTTTCAGTTGAGGCACGGGGGAAAAAAGCTACATAAAAATGTTTTTGCAGTATATTTTAAGGATAAAATAGGAAACAAACATAAAGGAAAAGAAATACATCTGTTTGCCTGCTTTTGAAACATACAAGTAAACAATTTTTGCACTAGGATTCCTTGTAGTCAGGCATCGAAAACAAGCTTTTTAATTTCCTCAGATGGAATGTTACTGCACATATTTCCTCTCTTTTCCACTAATGCAGAGGACCTCACTGCACTATATGAAGGCTTGTGGCATACTGCATGGGACACATACTCAGGGAGCATGACCATGTCTCTATTCATATAATCCAGCAAGGCATGCCTCATGTCATTCACACCTACATAAAATATGACAGTCATAATGGTACCTGAGGGCATGCATGATTTGGAGAATCCTGGCATCAGACAAGCAGACTGTGACGTTTTCCTTGTCCATCTTGGTGAGTGGGACATCAATGTGTCTCACTACTGAGTCTCCAATGACAAGAAAACTTTGTTTTGAGTGTTACCCCTTACGGGATTGGTGGTTGAGACACTGGTGCTGCTATGTGTCATAGGTGCTGTAGACACTGTGTTAGCTGTAGCAGTCTTGTGTTTTGGAGGTCTCTGGTATTTCAGTAAGTTTATCAAGAGAACCTGCACTGCCAAGGTGAACTTCCAACATGAACCAACACTACAATAAAGGCAAAAAAGTTGCTGTCCAAGAAAACAAAGACAAGAACCCAACAATGGAAAAGCACCCTCCTCTGACTCTGATAGTAAGAAAACTTGTCAAACCCTCCAAGAGCTCCTTTGAGAAAAACCTAGAAAGTACTGCCAAGAATTGCTATAAAGCCTTTTACAGATACATAGAAAAACCTAAAGGGTAGGACCCAAGCACGTGCAGATATGGTGGCTAATGTTATCACACACACGGACTCCACAGAGATAGCAAACCTGATAGATGATAGGTTTGGTGAAAATTTCCCTCCTGTATTCCCTCCTAACATACTATAAACCCTCCCCCAAACTCACCTCTCACCTTACATATCTGAAGGTTAGGTCCTCAAAGCCCTGCTCAAGGCAAAGAAAACTGCCTATGTGGGACCAGATGACATCCCAGGCTGTCGTGTAAACAGGCTAAAACATGAACTAGCATCACCACGAAGTACCATTTCCAATCATAGCCTAACCACAGGCTTTATTGCTGTGGAATGTAGAACAGTTACAGTTATTCCCCTCCATAAAGGTGGCCTAGAAACAGACCAGGAAATTACAGACCCATAAGTCTAACCAGCCTCATCTGTAAGGCCATGAAACGTGTCATTATGGACCTCATAAATAAAGACATAGGTGACCTCCAAATCCGGGATCCTACCCACTTCAGCTTCGTGAAGGCAGATCCTGTCTGACAAATCTGGTGGATTTCTTTGAAAGTGAGACCTAGACCATTGATGATGGCAAATCTGTGTACAAAGCACACCTCGACTTGGCAAAGGCTTTCGACAAAATCCCACACTCACACATTACAGATAAACTTAGCAAATTGAATGTAAATCCCTTCTTTGTAAGATGGGTTGCTAATTGGCTCACAGACCAGACGCACACTATCAAAGTGGGTGACTCCACATCAACCAGCAGACCTGTTACCAGCAGGGTGCCACAGGGGTCAGTGCTGACCCCCCTACTGTTTGGTATACACTTCTCAGAAGTTGTGGCTGACCAAGTTTGCAGACAACTGGAAACTAGTTGCAATCACTGAATCCCCAAATGATGTCAGTATATTCCAGCAGGGTCTCACACAGACCAGCTACCTGTGTATTAGTCATGGTCTCAAACTGAATGCAAAGAAATGCATCATCATTCTCTTTGGCACAAACAATGCCCCTCCATACAATCAAATCAATAGCAATACCCTAAGTACCCATGAAGTGGTAAGGGAAGTGGGATCACAGGTTGCCCGCAACCTTAACTTCAACAACCACATATCTACCATTATAAGGAAAGCTTTCCACATAGCTCACTTGATTGGTAAAGGCATCGACTTGAGAGCAAAAGAGATTATAACCCCCCTATACTCTGCACTTATCCAACTCATAATTGCGTATAACACTCCATTTGGTATGTAGTGTAGTGTACTAAGCACCTGCAGCAATTAAAGCGACCTCAGAGGTTTCTAACAAAGAAGATCAAGGGTCTCCAGCATGTGCCTTACAAGAATTGACTAAAGCCCCTATCACTATACTCTGTATCATATAGACTTCTTGGGGGAGCCGAGCCTTATGCCCGGCCTACAGAGCAACCCAAAAACACAAAACCTAATGAACTTACTGGATATCCATAAATCAAATGAGTGTAGGGCTACCCGTTCCAGGGACTTAAATATGGCCTGCAAACTAAATAGGAATTGCTGGAGGGACAGATTTACCTCCCAGCAATGCCCACACTGTTGGAACAGGTTACCAATTAATTTAAAACAGAGCTGTTCAAGAGGAACATGGCCGAGTGGATGGGGCACTGTAAATTCTTACTGGGGATAGTACTCACAAACATCATGGACATGAGCAGTCATCAATAAATGCAATCTTGGGTATTGACTAGTACTTCTATGGTATTAATTTGGGTTGAAATGGCTAGGCTTAAAATGACCTCCGGATTGATAGCCTAGTAATCTCCTATGATTCTATGATCCTATATCCAGCATCATTCTTAAGTTTCGGAAAGACTGCCAGAAGGTAATTTATATGTTTCTCTTCTGATCTGTGCAGCAGTGATTCTGCCTTCATTATGGAACTGGCCAAGGACAATTACCACAAGCTTCCTCATGGGTTGGATCTACTGACATAAGACAAGGGGAGATTGATATTCTACAGTCTCAAAAACTTCACCTGGCTGTCTGGATGGTTTAATTGTCATACCCTTTAAGCACCTTGTTTCTGAGGATGTGCAGCAAATACTAAATAATGCATAAAAGACTGCAGGTGGTTCTCAAATATTTACTTTAGTTACTCTCCTCTGGCCATTCTGATTCCTGTACTGTACCAAAATTAATTTCCTGCAAGTTTCAGCATGTCTGCAAAAGGATCCTCTCCTTTCTTCTCTGACTTGCCAAGAGTTCTTGAAAGGGGATTTATATGCAAGACCACTTACAAACAGGTAGCCCCTACATGAGATCTCAGGTTTTTATTTTTTGGAAAACTTAATTTGTCCCCATCTGAACCATCCCATTAGGCTGAGTTACTGTTCATAACTTGAAAGATAGTATTGCCTATTGCAACATGTATGCTGTTATCGTGGGTGAATCATCACTGCTTTTCATTAAAGATAGAGTTTCTTTAAGAAAAGAATCCTTTGTTTGTGCTAAAAGTTTTTTTTTCAGAATTTTCTTTTAATCAAGCCATCAATCTCATAGTTTTCTATCTTGAAGCTAAAAATCAGGGAGAAAAAATTCTGCACATTCTTGACATGCAAATACAATTTAGATATTATCTTGGCAGAAATAAGTCCTCCCCTAGAACATCTGGAGAGCTGTTTATCTCCTGCAATGCGGCAAATAAACAGCAACCTGTGTAAAAAAAACTATTTACAGATGGGTGTTCAATGCTATTGCTTATTTGTTATTCCCAACATGGTCAATCATTTCCAGACAGGATTAAGGCATATGCTACAAGAGCCTTTATTCCTTGGTGGCATCCAGGAAAGAGTTGGTCTCTAAAAGTATTCTATAGGCAGCTCCTTGATCCTCAGTTTATATCTTTGCGAAGTATTTCAGACTGGATTAATTATCCATGTCAAGAATGGGATTTAGTAAGAACATTCTCCATGGGCTTCCCGATCCTAATCAGTCCTCATCCCTGGTTGGATATGGTATGGTGCTGTATCCATACAGCTAAGACTACTGCAGTGCTGAGAATGACTAACACAGTACAGCTAAATAAGCTGCACTTACCATAACAGCAGATGCTCAAAGAAATCACTGCTGCAGTAGCCACACCCTCCTTCCATATTGTATTTTTGTTCTGCACATAGTTATGTTTTTCAGTAAAGTTATGTGTTCCTAACGTTTTTTTTTTCCAAGACAGTAGGTTCTCTCCCTTTTGTAAGGGTAGAGAGTGGCCATGCTTGCTTTTTTCTTTGTTTGCAGCTCATGCGACAGCAGCCTGGGCACATGAATAGAGGGGAACCATAAACTTTGGAAGACTGGCCATCTGTGATATAACTGGTAGGATATAACCCATACAGATATAAAGGTTATGGCAGCAGTGATTTTCTGAAGCAACTACTGATGTGGTAAGAACATCTAACACAAATGTACTTTTTTTCAACACCAGGATTTTTTTAAAAGGCTATGTGCTTATAGAACAGTTGTTAGCAGGCTTCATTTATTATGAGGTGTGCTTACAAGTTTATTTTCTTTTGGTTTCAGTTTCTTGACTCTGAACAGGGTTTTTACACATTTCCTTCATCCATTCACTGTTGGGTCTCTGGGGTACAAGCCTACCACTGGCTTTCAATGAGACCTTAGTACTCAATACAGTGTTAGTCACTTGCCTTATTTCATGATTCATAGGCACATCTACATTCGTATTCAGTGCACTGTACTGTCCGTAAATCACATATTTAGACACCTGTACATTATGCCTATACATGCTGTACGGTGGTGGTGCTGCGGTAGCGTTGTCGCCTCACAGTAAGACGTTGTCCTATTCGATTCTCAGCTAGAGCGTCTTCTGTGTGGAGACATGCATGAATGGGCGTACCTTCGTTGAAAGTTGTGCATCAAGGCTGGCAACTCGGCACGTAAAAAAAAAAATCTACTGCCAATCATTAGCGGACCGGAGTTCCGCTGTGACGACCCCTAACTGGGAAAAGCTGAAAGACACAACAACATTATGCCTAAACAATTTCCTTTTGTGCAATTGCATATAATGTTTATAAATCCAGATGAGCATCTTACACAGTTTAAAGATCATATGGCAGGCTCCTTTTTTAATTTGTTTTTCTGTTTCAGGTTATTTTACCTCTCGGACTACCCATTCTCCTTCAAGCAGCCCAAAAGTCGCAACCAAAGGTATGGACAGTTTTTGTGTCTTCTTTCTTTTTTGTTTTTGTTTTCCTTTTATTTCAGTTCCTTTTATGATCTCATCAAGGCATCTGCTTGTCCTCTTTTTTGGGGGCTTGAGGGCTAGTCTAATGATTAATATGTTTATGTCACAGACACAAGATGCAGAGTGTGAGTCTCAGCCATAAGAGAACATATCTAGGTTTAAAATGCCTCACGATGGCAGCTATCCCAGTCCTTATATAGGAATTTCTGATCCTGGAGCATAAATCTCTTATCAGATTCCAATGTTTAAAAAGAAAAAAAAAACAACCTGTATATACTCAGACATAACAGTTAGTGGTGTTGCCTGACTCAGTCTCATGTATCTAAGTCTGTTGTTCGTGAGACTACTTGACCTATCAGCATATAGGTCTACAGATAAGTACTAGGCTAACCATCTTAGTGGACTATTTTAAGGCTATCCAGTTTTCCTTGGTGAGAAGCAAACCCCGTACTTCTTGCTTATGAAATAAACATGTTAGCTAGTATGCCAATCCCTAACCCCTCCACATATGCATGCAGGTTGCTGTAGCTCAAGCTGCAAACAGAGAAAATAGCAGTCTGAGCCGTTTCTTTCCTGAGAACTTGGGCCAGTTGTGGGGAAGTGTAAGTGCATGTAGCGCTTGTGAGCATATTAGTGACCACTTACTCTCCTACTGACACCTTCCAGCTGCACTTACCACTGAACAGGTCTCTCTTTCTCTAAGGAGGAACATTTATTTATTTATTTATTTATTTATTTATTTCCAGTTTGATAACCGGGGAAGTCCACTGGGCTCGAAAGCCCGTTTTCAGTGGAGGCCCGGGGAGAAAAGCTCCATGATAATACAATGAAGTAATACATTGCACACAAAAATACAAGCATACATTGATGATAATATATTGTACACAAAAACACAGCAGAAGGACTGTAAACTAATACATTATACACAAAAACACTCTGAGTTCTAATAACAAAATATTTTAACAATTCTTCAAAAATGAGGTACATTAGGCAGTATACATAAGAAAATCTTACCACTTACCAGTTCTTTGGTCATTCAGCTGCTGCACTAAAAAGAGAAGACAAGTTAGGAGCCCTTGTTGACATCACAGGTTCAGTCAGTGCATAATCCACTATGTGCTGATTCTGTAGTACGACACTCCCTGTTGAGTGGATGGATATAATAACTTTCATCAGCCAGTTCTTTTTGCGTGGCATCTGCTATGACCATAGCATCTAATGGTCTGGCCTCCTAGGGACAGTTTCATTGGAGGTGGGTGCCTACCATGCTCTCTGATCAATCAACTGGAAAGAGTCATCTGAGAGCTGAGTCACACAAAAGGTAGACTGGCGAGTGAGAAAAGCCTGCAGTTATGCTGATTCCTCAGGGGTAGGGTTCTTTTGAGTTCCATGCATCAGGAGGTTATCTGGGGGGCCTTTCCTGTTCAAATCAGTATATGTGGAGTAGGATTCTTTCCAGTTGCACTTAGCAGTGAACAGGTCTCTCTCAAGCTCAGCAGGAACATGGAAACACTTGCTTGCCATTTGGTTCCTCCTGCACTTGAAAAGGAAAACTACTAAGGATCCCTTGCTGGCACCACAGGCTCAGTCTGTACCTCATCTACTAGGGGGTGATTCTGTAGTCACCATGACTTGCTCCTCACACCTCACTGTGTCCCCTCATTTAATACAAACATATTATCAGTCCATACCTCATCTACTAGGGGGTGATTCTGTAGTCACCATGACTTGTTCCTCACACCTCACCATGTCCCCTCATTTAATACAAACATATTATCAGTCCGTATCTCATCTACTATGGGGTGATTCTGTAGTCACCATGACTTGTTCCTCACACCTCACTGTGTCCCCTCATTTAATACAACCATATTATCAGTCCGTACCTCATCTACTAGGGGGTGATTATGTAGTCACCATGACTTGTTCCTCACACCTCACTGTGTTCCCTCATTTAATACAACCATATTATCAGTCCGTATCTCATCTACTAGGGGGTGATTCTGTAGTCACCATGACTTGTTCCTCACACCTCACTGTGTCCCCTCATTTAATACAACCATATTATCAGTCCGTATCTCATCTACTAGGGGGTGATTCTGTAGTCACCATGCCTTGTTCCTCACACCTCACTGTGTCCCCTCATTTAATACAAACATATTATCAGACTCTACTGCCACTATGGGCCAGTGGTTAGACACATCTTCTGTAGCTGTTCATAGTCCATTCCATTCATGGGAGAGAAACTTTCTTCAGGCTTATGATGGTAACCAGCAAGTTTTTTCTTAGAGAGCAAGGTAAAAGACCCATTTTCTAGGCAGAAGTTTCATCCTTAAGTCAATCTCTATCTAGGGATGCCTCCAGGACAAAGAAGCAAAAAAATATATTTCTGAATACAATATTGTTGTAGGTTAAGATTAATTAATTAGTTTGGCTAAGGGTTTATTAAATGCTTTGAATACAGTGTAACAGCAATGTTGCTCATCTGGTTAGGACAAAACAGACGAACAGTTGTGGGTTCTGTTCAAGCAACTTTATTATATAAAAATGGGTCTATATTACGTTATTGAATACTGGTAATGTCGAACACCACAACACCGACACACAAAGGCCAAACCGCAAATACGTCAATCCCCCTAAACCACAAAATTTCAAATCTCGAACCGTCACAGTCGGCCAACACCACCATGCGCTACATACTACATACCCAAACATAATAAATAAAACACATACATACACAAAACAAACCCTACTTCTAACACTACACTAAACCTTACATAAATGACTTATCTATGCACTTACCTTAACCTGCACCCTAACCGTAAAGTCTGTAACTATTGCACACTTACCTTACGGAGCTATACTGCAGACGGGCCAACCATCACACTTCGACTTTTCATGTTTTGCGGTTTTGTACGTTTTCCATTAGTGTAGTTCGCACATTATGTGTCAGTGTTGTGGTGTTCAACATTGCCAGCATTGTACAATGTAATATAGACCCATATAAACTTATAAACGGACTGACTGCCACACTCATACACGCTCACACTCTGGCTGTTCTTTTGAAATGGCACTGCTGCCTGCACATGCTCACTATTTATATGCACGTGCCTACACTTAGAAATAATTCTTATGGTTGAAGCACACGCTCTCTTCTACATCCTCCCTCTTTGATAAATTGCTCATACATTAATAACATTGAAATACATGCAATTGTACAGAAATGATCCATGCAATTATACAAAACTAAATACATATAAAACAATCCTGTCCAGGTTGCTGGATATTTCACACTGGGTCTAGCAATACAACCAGATCACATGATATAAAAATTAGAAGTAGGTTTACCAAAAATGACTGTCTTTAGAAAATGTTCATTTTGGGGACATCGGGGACATCACCAGGAATGGGAAGTAGGTATCAAGACATGTTCTGCAATTGGAACATTGTCTAGATTGGTCTGAGATCTAGAGTCTGTGTCACAGGTACGATGCTGCGATATCGATTTTGACACAGGAAGAATGTGCCTGTAGTTTCTCCTGTATTCCATACCCTCAGATTCTACTAGATAAGATATCAGCTCGGCACATATACCTGTTACTTGACCAATCTGGTCAAAATCCTTTGCCGTTTGCATCCTCACTGTCACTCCTTTTTTCAACGGATGGAGAAATCTGCTCTTTTTGTCATAACTGAACTTATGAAAAGATCTCTTTCTAAACAATTGGGCTTTGATTGCTCTGTTGTTTTTAGCATTAGGCACCAATAAGCTGGAACTGATAGGCAAGGTTGTTCTAGTTTTCCTAGATAGAAGTCTCGGAGCAAGTGAGCCAAGTAGGTTGTCATGGGGTACATTCTTGAGATTGAGTAGATTCAAAAAGATATTGGTATTGACTCAAGCAATTGCTTTGCACTCTGCACTGCATGTTCAGCCAGGCCATTTGCTGTGGGTATTCTGGACTGCTAGTAATATGGACAAATTTATGAAATAATTGACTGGTAAACTGGGTACCATTGTCAGATGTAACTGAATGTGGACTATCATGGACTGAGAAATGAGGTTTCAACTTTGTAATGACAGTACTAGACATTAAGTTATGTAGCAAATCAATTTAAAGCCAGTTTGAGTAAGAGTCTACCAACGCTAAGTAATGCTGATTGTTCCAAGGAAGTATGTCAGTTGCTAAAGTTGACCAAGGTAGTTCAGGAACTTTGTTTAGCTGAAGTGGCTCTCTCTGCATATGCGGTTTAGTACTATTGCATAATAAACAAGAAGAAAGCAGTTTTCAATGTCTTGTGATGAATAAGGCCAAAATACTACTTCTCTTGCCAATCTTTTGGTAGAGTTGGAACCTAGGTGGCCACAATGTAAAATCTGAATATATTCATGTTGTAAGGAAGTAGAAACAACAACTTTATGATCTTTGAAAATTATATCATCTTCCATCAACATCTCATCTCGGTAAGGAAAATAAGGATGCACTTGAGCAGAACACAAGATTGCTTTGATGGCTATCGGACATTAATGAAGTGGTTGAGCTTTTGCAAAACTGGATCAGTCATTATATGATCTCTGAGCTCATCTAATCTCATAGTAGAAAAATTATGCAAGTCCATGAAATCTAAGTCAAAATTCTTTGCGTTAAGCTGTCCTGCAGCATTTCTGGGTGATCTGGATAAGGTATCAGACAGATAAAGAAGTTTGCCTTCTGTATAGACCATTTTGAATTTGTATTTTTGTAATCTGAGCACTGCAGTGGTGGAGCTGCAGTAGCATTGTCACCTCACAGTATGATGTTGTCCTGTTCGATTCTCAGCTAAAGTGTCTTCTGCGTGGAGACATGCGTGAATGGGTGTACCTTCATTGAAGGTTGTGCGTCAGAGCTGGCAACTTGGTACGTAAAAATTTACTGCCAATCATTAGCGGACCGGAGTTCTGCTGTGGCGACCCCTAACCGGGAAAAAGCCAAAAGATACAACATTTTTGTAATCTGAGCATCATTCTTTGTGGTCTTGCTGGAGCTGTATGCATAGACTTCTTTAAAATAGTAACTAGAAGCTGATGATCAGATTAGATCTGGATAGCACGGCCATAAATATAATCATGGAACTTAGAACATGTGAACACAATAGCCAAAACTTCTTTTTCAATCTAAGCATATTGCATTTCAGTTTGGGTAAGAGTTCAAGATGCATAGGCAACAGGTCTTCCCTCCTGGAGAATAACTGCACCAAGACCAAACTTTGAAGCATCACAAGAAAGAATTACTGGTCTACTGACATCATAGTATCTCAGTGTAGGTGGGTGGGCAATTCTCTGCCTGAGGTTATCAAATGCTGTCTGGTGTTATTCTAACCATGATCGGGCAACATTTTTACATGTCATCTCTCTCAAAGGCACTGATAACTCACTGGAGTAAGGTATAAACTTGCCCAAATAGTTAATCATACCAAGGAAAGGCTGTAGAGCTTGGCCATTGTCTGCAGCTGGCATCTCAAGAATGGCTGCTTGCTTGGATGGTTCAAGTCATAACCCAGTACTAGTGAATAAATGACCTACACATATGACTTCTGGAAGCCTGAATTTATGCTTCAGAGGATTGAGCTTCAAGTTCACTTTATGTACTCTGTCCAGAAATTTTCTGAGGTTTTTGTCATGTTTTGCTTCTCGATTGCCTCCAACCAGTAAATCCTCTACAATTATGGCACATGGATCACCCTGATAATTTGCTCCATTGCAGGCTGAAAGACTTTACTTGCAGAATGTATACCAAAAGGCATCCTGAGGATCTATGTCTACCAAATGAAGTACTGAATATAGTCAGTAGTGAAGATTTGTGATCAAGCATCACTTGCCAAAATGAACTTTTTGCATCCAAGGCAGAAAAAACAGTGGCATCTGGCATCAGGGCAGTAACCTTCGCAGATGTTCTCATAGGAAGATGGAGTCTCTTTAATGCTTTTTTCAAGTTCTTGGATCAATACATATTCTGCTTTCATCTGAGCTCTTCTTATGAGCAGCTACCATGGAAGACACCCACTCAGTTTGTTCTGTGAATAGATAAGTTAACACCTTGCTGCAGCATCTTATCCAGCTGGACCTTGACTTTGTTCTGCATAGCTATCATAACTCTCTTTGCCAGCCTGATCACCAGACTGACCTCTGGTTCTATCTTCATGGAATACACAACTGGAAGTTTGCCCAACCTGTCATTGAAAACATCAACATACTCTGAGAAAATGTCACTGGTGAAGCTGAAACTAGGACATGCGTTTACATGGGGGTTGGCATAATGGTTAAGGTATTTGCCTCACAGGCAAGAAGTGCAAGGTTTGATTCTCACCAAGGGAAACTGGCTATGCTTTATAGCTCAAATGGTGTAGTGGTGCATTGTTCTGACTGTAGTGTAATAGTGTACAGGGTCGTGGGTTCAAGATTTATTCACCCCTGGGATCTCTTCTGTGTCCCTGCTAGACAGAGGCACGGTAAACTAATCTTAAAAGGGTACCTTCTGTGACCTACTTTACAGAGGCACAGTAGGCTAATCTAATAGGGAGGCGGAAGCCAAATACACTATGGCTAGGCTTATAAATGCCTTAGGGCAGATAGCCTAGTGTCTACCTATGAACCTATGATGGACTTCTTTGGTAAAATAAAGCAGTTTCATTCTCAAACTGTCTCTAAGATCTAATAATGACTGCACAGGTCTTCAGACTACATAGAATTGCAAGCTGTAACTGTTCCCAGCCAAATAGCATGAAAGCATTACTGAACCTTTGGTTTGAATTTCTTCACCGATATAAGCAACAATCTTTGCACAATTAATCAAATTAAGTTGCTCAGCAGCTCTCACTTTAGCATATGTTTCTGCTGACATAACATTAGACTTTGAAACAGTGTCTACTTTGAGCTCTGCTGAGTACCATTAATCAGGACAGTACAGAACACTTCATTCTTTGACAACAAATCTACTGCATTAACCTTTTCACCAACCACTGACACACCATCTACACAGAGTATAGGGTTGCAGCTTTCTACAGGATCAATTGTTTTTTTTTGAGTGACCCTTCTTTTTAACTGAATGAGACTTGTTTGATTTGCAAAACTTTTGAAAGTGGTTCCATTTTTTACACTTGCGACATTGCTGACCAAATGCTAAACACTTTTCTCTTTTAGTCTCATGACTGGCACCACAATTACGACAGTTGACAATAAAGTTAGACTTGGGTTTTGTTGATTCACCCTTGTACTTCACCGAACATGTCTGTTTTACTGAGATAGTCTTGGAACTTGCTGGAAAGTTACGGGTTCTTCCTGTGAAACCTGTAGGGGCTGCAGTTGCCATGTTCTTAGGCCTACTTCTGTCAGCCATGTGCTGCATTCTGTGTACATTTGCTCTAGTGCCTGCTGAAACCATGCTTTTATCACTTGCAAGCATACTTGTGTGCCTTTCTGTAAGTCATGGATATGACAAATCCATTTGCCTTGCTCAATGTTAAATCACTGTCACAAAGCAAAATCATTCTTACTGCAGCATTATTGACACCACACACAAGCCTGTCCTTTATTAACATATATTTCAAGTCAACAAATCTGCATGTTTTAGCTTTCTTTCTTAGGTCAGTGATTTAAGCTGCAAAAGTTTCTCCTGGCTTTTGGTCTCTTGTATAAAATGTAACATTTGTCTGGGGGTTGCACATTTCTCTAGATTTATGCTTCAGACACTAGGGATCATCCCTTCACTCAGCCAGTACGACAATTTGGTGGTTTTCCCCTTCTCCAGTATATACTGCGGATACATGCACAAATGAAGGCTCCCTTTCAATGGCCTCAGACCCTACTAAGTTAAGCAAATCGAATGCCTTTGTATGTGCATCTTTATCTGAAAAAAGCTATTTGTATAAAGATGTTGTATTCCTGCTCAAATACTCTTCAGTTCTCTGCAATATTATGGTCAAAAACAAGTGGACTGGGTCTGCAAAATGCCTGCGCCATATCAACACACATTAGTGAAGGCCACTGAATTTATGTACCAACATATACATACATATATATATATATATATATATATATACCAGAAATTTATGCAAGGACTTGTAACTATGCCCAATAGCACAATAAGCCTCTGAAATGACTGTACTTTACAAAATAAGTCTCCATAGCACAAGAACTCTCTTGAAATCACTGTACTTTATGTAACCACTCTTTATCAGTCTTAGAAAGAGTTTGAAATAACTGCACTTTGCTGTATACAGCAGAAAAAGCTCAGAGCAAGAAACAATTCAAAATGATTGCACTTGCGAATAAACTGTATGCAGCACACAGTAAACTTTTGAAAATGGCTGTACTTGGCAGTGTAATTCTGTACCGTGTAAGAAACACTTTGAAATGGTGACACTCTGCAAATAAAAGTACATAGCACAAGAAACTTTTCGAAAGACAGTAGTTTGACTGCACTTTGCAAAATAGTTCCACTTTGCACAGTAAACTCTTCAGAATAAATGCACAGTAATAAAGCACACACTGCTAACATTGTGCACGCTCTGAGATGCTTTGAACAACTCTAGTTGTGCTTTGAATAGCTTCAGTCAATACGAAATTGTAGCTCATGCCAAAACATGGTCATTTTGCTAAAAAAATGCAGTCACCTTGGGCAGGATTCACGAAGCCTCCGTGTAAGAGTTATAACTCATACACAGAGGTTGCAGTTAAACTGAGTGATGTCAGCATGCTCTGCATATTCATGAGAGCATGCTGAATCACACTTAAGGCGAACACGGTCCGTGTAAGACAGTAGGGGGTGTGTCTGTAGGCCGAGCCCTGTAAGCGGACACGCCCCCAGAAGAGTAAAAGTGCCCAAAGTAAACACCCACACCAGAGTCCATGTGAATAAACACAACACAACACATGTCCCCACAGACTACGAACATAAAATGTACAAATGAACATCACATAATTTTTTTTTAAATTGTAAAGATGTTTAACCGTGAGTGCGCTTTCGTTATGCTGGCGTGCCCGTAGCGCAACTACAGTTAGCAGTCAGTGGGAAAGCATATAAGAACTAAATATGCAAAGTAAGCCAAGAAGCAATAGTGTAGTGGTAGAGATGTTGGCTGAAGAGCAGGCATTCATGGTTCGAGCCCCCACAACACCAATTTTTATTTTTAGCAAAATAAGCACGAAACAAGTCCCTGACAAATATGTACACATAAAATCACATTTTATGTAAAATGTAATGAAATAGCCCATTTATACTGAAGAAATGTGAGGTAACAAAACAATAAAAAATGCCAGATGTGCCCATAGCTGAGCTACAGTTTAACAGGGTGAGTGCATCTGCCCGTAGGTGAGCAGTGATTTAACTGGTGCAAAATGAGTGCACGTAGCTGAGTAGTGGTTTAACACGCTAAATCTATGTGCCCCTAACTGAGCTGAGTGTAATATGCGTGCTGATAGCCAAATGAGGCTTAAACCAGCGTACCCCATTTGCGTGGAGCTGCGCATCGCGCAAACAAGCTAACCAACGGGCAACGTTGAGCAAGCCATATCAAAACTGCCTTTACACAGACACACCCCTCAGCTTGTCTAGACAGTCATAAAAAATAAAAAGTAGTGGCCAGGTTCGAACCCAGGATACTATACACCATAGTCAAGGTACTGAACCACTAAGCCATGACAGCAGTACCTATAAATGCAATAACAGCTAATATATAGGAATGAATACAAACTGGAGCATGACAATGCAGGTTTGCTGAAGTTGATACAATTCCAAAATGGCCAATCACAGATATGTGCGGGAAAAATGGACTATATAAGCCCCATAGGCGGGAATACACAGCATAAACGATTGTAGAACTGAACTGCAGCCAGAATGACAGGAGTAGGAGAGGGTAGTTGCTTTTGAGCACAGAGGTGGGGCATTGAGGAGTCCAGGTACATGGTCTGGCTCCTAGTCCACAATCATGAGGCCCAACTCATGCAGGGCCAGGTCCTGTGGGGAGCATACAGGGCTGAGGCGTGGGACCGGTTGGCTCATGATCTCACGAGTGCCACAGGGATTCCAAGGACTGGTGAGCAGGTCCGTCACCACCATGCAGACCTGAAGAGATGCAAGCAGGACCAATTGAACCTTTGGATCCAGGAGGCCCGGCAAATGCCCAACGCCCCACTACTGACTAAGTTACATTTAATTATGTATGTAAGAAATTAAACTAGCTGATATTATGGAGATGTGTATTCCAATATTACTTCATTTATATTACAGCTGCAGGTGTCCGTTCTGCGAACCGCAGAGCCTATGGCTATAGGCTGGTGCGGTTGCACCACCAGGCAGGTCAGTAATCCACTACCAGTAACTGTAAAGAAATATAAAAGTATGACAGTCAGCAAGAGTGCAGTGTAGTCACTAAGGAATAAAATGTGCAAGTAACAGTGTGAAAGTGTTTGCAAGTATTGCTTGATTACAAAAGTGTGTTGCAGCCTGTAAGCCAAACAGAAAAATGAAAATGTCTGACATAAATTCTGAAATAAAAATGCCCTACCTGTAAGAAAATAGTACACAACCTGCAGCAGGCTGAAAAGTATAGCTGCAGAAGATGATGAAATCACATGTGTGAAATATATCCCTGTTGAAAAACTGAAACATGACAGAAGTGAGACTGCTGGAAAGGATTGTAATAACTACAGGTAAAACATGTCAATAAAGCCTAGAAGTAAGTACCATCCTGAATAGTAAAATGAAAACAAGTGAGAGAGTGTGAGAAAGTGTCATGAATCCAGCAATACAGTAGTAATAACCCCTGGATAAAGTATACTGCAGTCAGTACAAAATGAAATGCATGTGAGAATCCAAACCAAACAGCAAAATCTGTTCAAAGTGTTGCTGCATCTGGAATCTGTATCCCAAAATCTGGATATGTTGCTCTCAGTCTGCAATATGCAGATTGTATGATTGTCTGATATACCGAACATCCATACTTGTCTATAGCTATATAAAGCAAATGTAGCAGGATGATGTAGCTGAACAAAGCTATATATGAATGTGTATGAAGAACAATAAAATGTATATTGATGTTGCAGTAACAGTCCTATCACCAAGTTGAAGAAGTTATCAAATTGGAAACTGTAGTTAGAACAGCAGTGTGTATATATGTGCAGCTATTAGAAATGTACAGCATATGTATTGGTATTCAAAGGTGTTAATATTATTTGCTTCACCTCACCCTATAACCACATATAACCCAATCCAGCAATACAGTAGTAATAACCCCTGAATAAAGTATACTGCAGTCAAGACAGAATGAAATGCATGTGAGAATCAAAACCAAACAGCGAAATCTGTTCAAAGTGTTGCTGCATCTGGAATGTGTATCCCAAAATCTTTATATGTTGCTCTCAGTCTGCAATATGCAGATAGTATGATTGTCTGATATACCAAACATCCACACTTGTCTACAGCTATATAAAGCAAATGTAGCAGGATGATGTAGCTGAACAAAGCTAGATATGAATGTGTATGAAGAACAATAAAATGTATATTGATGTTGCAGTAACAGTCCTATCACCAAGTTGAAATAGTTATCATATAGGAAACTGTAGTTAGAACAGTAGTGTGTATATATGTGCAGCTATTAGAAATGTACAGCATATGTATTGGTATTTGAAGGTGTTAATATTATTTTCTTCACCCCACCCTATAACCACATATAACCCATTCCACGTGAAAATGGTATGTGCAATCACAATTAACACCCTGGACGTTTGTCCTGTTGGATCATATATATTTGCATGTCCGTTGATGCATCTGCCCTGTTCATACATCCAAACCTGATGGCCTGTTGCCATCAATCAACCCTGCATGTTGTTGGACTGTGTATTGCTGTTCAAATTATGCATGTGTTATGCTTGCTGTTCAATGGTGTGAATATCTGGGTGTTTGGTTAATGGGAATACTAATGCATGCTGTTACAACTAATTGTGAATGGTATTATATGTCACTAACCCAAACTGTCATGACATAATGCAAAACATAGGACGACAGGGAAGGCAGGTTCCAGCGGAAGGCACTACAACTTGTAACAAGTGTAATTATTGTCAGTATATATCAAATGTCAATGCATTTATACATCCTTTGACAGGAGAATTTATTGATGTAAAGGTAGATGCTAATTGTAACACTAAGCATGTGATTTACCTAGCCAGGTGTATAATGTGCACATCCTATTATATAGGAAAAACTGACAGAATGTTCAAAAAAAGAATAAGAGAGCATTTGTATCAAATCCATATTCATTCTGAAGTAAATGCACTATCTAAACATGTCATTAGTGCAGGAGAGACACATAGCTTCACCTTCTCAGCATTACAAGTAACTGGAACTAACATAAGAGCAGGAGATATTAGAAATTTAACAGAATCCATTGAGACAGAATGGATTATAAGAACTAAAGCACATCGTTACCCTGGCCTTAATGATAGAGTTCCATTAAAACCAAGTCTTAAAAAAAGAAGACATAAAATTTAAAAATCAAATAAGTTACTTTAATGAACATTACCACATATATGAGCTTAATATGAAATATAATGATAAATTATGCACATATGCATATATGTTCTATATGCAATTTCATATGTACATTTACATTTGGACATATGTACATATATTTTTATTGTATACATTTGTGTAATTGCATTGAGTATGATTTTTTATGTGTATGTATGTGTGTATGAGTGGGTATATATATATATATTATATATGTATATACGTGTGTGTGTATATATATGTGCATAAGCATGTGTGTGCATGTATATTTGTATATTATGTGTGTATATTTGTGGGTGCATATTTTTGTAAATATGCATCACCAACATTTGCAGTACCTCTTTCATACATTGTAATGCTTTGGTATACATTTTTTACATATATACATATATATTTATTATGATATTTATAGTTAATAAGATATATTTTTAAAATTATTGGTATTGTTTCTGGTTGTTATTAATTTAACAAGCAGTAAAAATGATGTGTTTTTAAGATAAAAGAAATATATAAAATTTTAATAGGCATACCAAGTTTATATGCAATTGAAATGCTTTTAACATACAATGTTTGTTTATGTTTTAAAACATTGGATGCAAAAGGAAGGTGTCTCTTTAAAACTAAATTGTTTCAGTTTGACAATTAAGTTGAAATTGTGTATATATAGCAGTTTGTACTTCTTTTTGTTTTTGGTTTGACAAAGCTTATCAGCGAAAGCGCTTACCGAATAAAAATATTCTTATACCAACGTTTTGATTGTTTGGACTGAAAAGTCAACATTTGAAGAAGTTATTCAGTGTATTGGTTTTATTTAGCATTTGAACTGGCGTTTTGGCGCCAAATCTGTGACTATCATCTGAACTTTTGGTCTAAGAACTTTCATATACGGGGAGTGAGTTACCAACAGGAGATTCTATTATTTAGTGAATACTGGCTCTTATTTGTTTCCTGTTGGTATTCTTGATCTTGCCAGGGACAATCGTTTTATTACTATACATAATAAAATGTATATTGATGTTGCAGTAACAGTCCTATCACCAAGTTGAAATAGTTATCATATAGGAAACTGTAGTTAGAACAGTAGTGTGTATATATGTGCAGCTATTAGAAATGTACAGCATATGTATTGGTATTTGAAGGTGTTAATATTATTTTCTTCACCCCACCCTATAACCACATATAACCCATTCCACGTGAAAATGGTATGTGCAATCACAATTAACACCCCTGGACGTTTGTCCTGTTGGATCATATATATTTGCATGTCCGTTGATGCATCTGCCCTGTTCATACATCCAAACCTGATGGCCTGTTGCCATCAATCAACCCTGCATGTTGTTGGACTGTGTATTGCTGTTCAAATTATGCATGTGTTATGCTTGCTGTTCAATGGTGTGAATATCTGGGTGTTTGGTTAATGGGAATACTAATGCATGCTGTTACAACTAATTGTGAATGGTATTATATGTCACTAACCCAAACTGTCATGACATAATGCAAAACATAGGACGACAGGGAAGGCAGGTTCCAGCGGACCCACCTCTCCCACCTCAGCTGGCGAGTGCAGCTGGCACTAGTGCCCAGTCTGGACCCTCCTCCAGTGGCCCTGTGCTACCTGTGGGTGGAAGCGCTGCAGGGGATGGGGCTCGCCCCCCCTCTGCAAGTGTGGCTGGAGGAGAACCACCACTCACCCTCCGTAGCATCCGGACTGTGGTGCGTAGGGAGATTCGGGACTCTGTTCTCGAGCCCCTACGCCAGCTTAAGGCATGGGTGGCACAACTTACGGGCATGCCTGTTGCCTGGCCTACACAATCCCCAGCACAGCCCCATCCTGGGCAGTGAAGGAACAGTGGCAACTGCCTATGGGTGGGGATATCAGTTCCACTGTTGCCATCTGTGGGCTCATGGGCTCTGGATATCCAAACCTCCATCCCCATCAATTGTGTAACTCCCCCATATGTGTCATACACTGCCCCTGTATGCGTCTTGTTTGTCTTGTCTGTTTACCTACCCAACCTACCTCCCCAGCTGTACCAACTTCCTTCACCTGACATACCACTCTCACCTGAAAAAAAAAAAAAAAAAAAAAAAAAGGGCACTCTGTACCCACAAAACAATTATGCCCCATACATAGCTGCCCATTCCGCACGCATGTCTGCTGGACATGGAAACTATCAATTACAATTGGCTGTACAACAAGTATTATTGTTGTCCTGACACCTCTCTCAGGGGTGGAAGGTTTCAAATGTCACACCAAATTACATACATATGCACAGCTGTTGCTGATGAAGAAATGGGCATCTATGGGCCTTACCTACATCCCTCCTGCAAATCCCAAGCTTGTTTCCCTACTGTCTTACCCTCTTTGTGACCCCTTTTTCACCACTTTCCTGTCTCCCCATTTTCATTTCTTTCAAAGAAAATAGCGCGGGTGTGCACCAGACTAAGCACTGTTAAGCTGTTGTAAGCTGGTGTGCGTGTGTGTGCGCGGAGCTAAATGCCAGTACACCTGCGTGAGCTCCGTGCAAACCAGCGCTAACCCAGTTACAACTGCTTAAAAGTGCCTTAGTCACTTTGATTGACAGGTCCTGTACTCAGTTCAAAAGCAAAATAACATCCCACTGTCAGTCCCGAAACCAGGACCTTAGAAACAGTAGTCTGTATGACCTACCACTAAGCCATGACTCTTATACTAGAACATTGTGCTAAAATAAATATAACATGTAATAGTAGGGATGAATGTAAAGGGAATATAGGATGTGTAGTACCCAAAGCATGTCATGTAGAATTACTGTAAAAACTACTGGATTCCCATAATAGTAGTGTGTGAACAGAAACAGCCATGCTAGTTGGTAGCTTGTAGGTAATAATGTTAGTTAATGTACATATATAAATGTATGTATATGTACATATATATATATATATATATATATATATATATATATATATAGTTGTAGGTGTCATTGTGCATACACACTTACTACAGGGAACAGGAGAGAGGAATGGAGAAATGTGAATCTACAACGCAGCCTGAATCATGAGAGAGATACTAACCTTTACACTCACAGAACAGTGTCCACAGCATACCAGCATGGTCCTCGCCCTTACAATCTGAAAGGGCAACGCCTGTCTCACATACCCTTTTATAGCACTGACCTGAAATCACAGTGTGAACTGCAATCAGTACACAACTGGCTGTATGCAATTAGCAAATGATGGCTTACAATTGGTGCAGAGGCCATCACATGGACCTATTCAGATACCTACAAAAGCATCCTGTACTAACACTCCACACATGCAATACATTCATTGCACTGTCTGGAAGCAGACAGAGGGAGAGAGACAAACTGAGACAGAGAGAAAAAAAAAAAAAAAAAACACGCTACACACTGTGACTCTAAGCTGTCAGCAGTGACAGTAGCAGCAGGAATCAGAAGCAGTGGTAACGCAACCAGCTGCGACAAACACAGGTAATGCAAAGTAGCAGGTTAATAGTGTGCATACTGTGAACCCCCCAAATGTGTCATAGGTCTGTATCTATAGGTATGTCCATGTGATATGTTGTGTGTACGTAGTTCCACCAAAAGGGGATGACTATACATTACATGTCAATCAGTGTTAGGCCATGATCCTGGCAGCAGTTGTCTGTGCGTTGCCCTCAGCAATGGCTGTAGTGACTGCTTTGAAAGGTCAGCCAGGTTCAAAAGGCAGGATCAGCCCATCACAAAGGCACACTGGCTGGGAACAAGTGTCTGCAGGTACCCGATATCACTGCATATGCATCCCATACTGCATAATTCCATAGCTTAGCAGACCAGGCCAGTTATGCATATGATGTGGTAGTTCCCAGGGTCAGTCGAGGTGCCTCCTTAGTGGTGTGGGACCACTGTTGCTGTATGCCACTGTCCAGGTACATATCCTGTAGTACGGCCAAGATAAATTATCAGTGTTATATGCGGTTGTATGTCCTCTTGGAGTGCAGGTAGCACACATCCAGGGATACCATGATGTCACAGTGATGCTGTATGCTCTGCTTTGCTGAGGACAGCCCTCATCTGGACATGTGAGATGATAGGGAGGTTACATACAGCTGTGATAACTATTTCAACTGGTGGGGGAGAAGGAGGGGGGATACATGCACCAAACCTGTCTGCAAGAATGTTGCCAATATCTGTGTGTTTGGTGAATGTTAAGTAGGTGTGTATTAACACAGAGCATATCTGAGGCATTTGGTCCATATGTGTAACATAACTGAAGAAGGTCTTGTGGTTATCCATAGTGTTTGTGGCCATTTCCCTCCCAGAGTAGGCCGTGGCCATTGTTATGAGGGACCGTAGCGTAGTACCAGTGCTGACCACAGTTGCCTTCCCTTAATGTGAATCTGCTCTGTCCTGCAGTAGCCTCCTGCTATTGTTATACAATCTGCCTCTGTCTGGGGTCCACCGGACTGGATGCCTAAGCTTTGTGCATAGGGTCTGGGTTAGAAATGTGTGTGCAAGTTCCATGCAATCTGTGGCATGTCCGTGGTAAGCATTTGCAAAGGGGTCAGCAGTGTGGGTTATGGCTTCCACTGGCCCAGTGTGCTGCATGGATACCATCTCAGTCCTAACAAGTGAATAACTGTGTAATCACATACATATCAAAGTAGTGTACTGTGCTGGTGGTGGTGGTGGGATATGTATATCCAGGCCGAGTAACTTGTGTCCACATCACACTAGTGGATGGCGTCCCACATACAGTACCTTGGGATGAACCCCCAGAGTGAGGTTGTGCATTGGACCTGTCAGTGTGTGCTGACCGATGGGGCATGCTACTATGTTGTGTGGAATGTGGCAGGTATTGTTGCACAGGTGTTGGCTGAGCACTGATATCTGGCCATGTACCTGTGTATCCACCATGACACACACATGCAACATATGGGAGTAGAAGTATATCACTACACATGAGTATCATGTATAGTATGTGTGCCATATATTGCTGACATAGTCTGCTGATATCCTGTTTGTGTTCTCTTCCAGGGAGATGGCGCGTCAGCATAATCCCGCCTACTCTGCAGTGGAAGATGAGGAGATACACCAGAGCCTGGTGCGGGAGTATGACATCCTGTTTTCCCGCACCGGTCAGAATCAGCAGGAGAGGGCTGCACTGTGGCAAGACCTTGTCCGTAGGGTAAATGATATTGGCACGCATAATAGGACATATGAGCAGGTACGACATCACTGCAGTGATTTAATCAGAAGTGTCCGTCAGCGTGCATCAGATATCCACAGGCAACAGGTTGCCATGGGAGGTGGGGTGGCACACATCCCCCCCTCACCAGACTGGAGGGGCTACTCCTAAGTGTTGTGGCTCCAGCCACGGAACAGCAACAGCAGTACACCTGCATCATGATGAAGGCTGGATCCACACAGCAGCACGACATGGAGCGTGCAGGTAATATGCCATATGTACACTTGACTGTTCTGTACACTGTTAGTTTATGTATGTGTAAGGTGTGTCCGTGGTATGTATCTGTCATCATAGTATGTAATTGTGCATGTGTGATACTGGCAATATCAGCAGCTGACGTGTGAAAGACAACTGGTGTACTACTGCACTGTATCATATGCAATATCAATGGCACAGTTGTGGCCACTGACATTAATCTCATCATTTCTGCAGGTCCCTCCGGGGTTACAGCAAGGCAGGCCATCCGTGCTGGTGAGTGTGTTTAACAATACCTATAATAGTCCTGATAGTGCTAGAAACACTAGTGTAACTCAGTAGTGCTCTGTGTGTATACTGCGGGGTGTGCATGTGTGCAGGTGTGCCTGTGTCCACGTGTGCATGTGTGCACGTGTGCATGTGTGCATGTGTCCATGTGTGCATGTGACCACGTGTGCATGTGTGCATGTGTCCATGTGTGCATGTGTCCATGTGTGCATGTGTGCATGTGTTCACATGTGCAAGTGTCCACGTGTGCATGTCTGCATGTGTGCCTGTGTGCATGTGTGCATGTGTGCATGTGTGCCTGTGTGCATTTGTCCACATGTGCATGTCTGCATGTGTGCCTGTGTCCATGTGTGCATGTGTGCCTGTGTCCATGTGTGCATGTGTGCATGTGTCCATGTGTGCATGTGTGCATAAGTGCATCACTGGTAACAATGTCTGGAGACTGTAAACTGTGTTTCTTGTCTTCCTCCCACAGGTTCTGGTGCTGCTCTGGTGTCCTGCAGCAGGGAACCTGAATCTTGTGCCACAGGTACTGGTAATGATGATATTTGTGTAATGGTACAGGAAGGTGTGTCAGGGTCCGCCATTGGTCAGCCAATTGACAGTACACAGCTGTCAACCCCATCATTGCACACAGTCATCCTGCCAGTACATCCTTTGTCATCATTGTCCCTAGGTGATGGACAGGATACAGTGGGCATAGACCAGGGTAATGTGGTACCTGTGGCACATGCGTCCCCACACAGCAGCCATGGGCAGGGTCCTGCAATGGTACCACACAGACAGTTGCCCAGGGGTTCTCGTGGGAGCATCCATGGGCGTACTGCCTCTGGCCGACGTGCCCAAAGAGGTCTGTCAACCTCAGCTATGTTTCGGACTGTCATGCAGGCACAGTCGCGTATGGAAAGGTACACCAGACAGGGTCTGAGGGAGCTGAGAGCATGTCGCACAACCATGACTGACAGTATGCGTGACATCGCGGATGCTATCCGTAATTTCACCGATGTCATAGACAGACATTGTGGGGACATATTACAGCAGTTCCACAACCAAATGTCCATGAGCCAGGGCAATGGTGGGCGTTTGCGGTGTCAACGTGGCTGTATGCCAGCAACAGCAGCAGCTGGCAGTCGGCATGGATGGCAACAGGCCCGTGAATGCCCCCATAGTGCCAGCAGCAGCCCAAGCAATGCTGGGTCTGTGCTGTCATTAGAACTCCCCAGGAGACCACGTGCACATGGCTCTGGACAGTCCCAACAGGGACCTGTGTCCAGTCAACACACTCCCACTTCAGATGACAGTACCCAGTCTGGCTTAGTACTGGATACGGTCCGTAGCACCCCTGCCAGACACAGGTACCATGTCCTTGCCCACAGACACTGATCTGTATGACCTGCCAGGTGCAGTCTGTGGCTGTCCACAAACCCCTGTATATGGCAGCCATGAGGTGGAACTGTGTGCGTGCATACACACATGTGAAATGTTAACACCTAGGGCGACCACATACATGCACACACTGCACCAACACTGCCCCACCCTGTACTGCTGCCCCTCACCAACACGCATACACACACATGTCAGTTGGTGGTATCAGTGGCTTACTCAGGCATACCTAATTCACACCCTGTGCATATGATGACACTGTGCCACCTCCTGCAATCTCCAACATCATTGCGGGAACAGGTAAACACATTGCTGATGCACAGGGTGACTACATAGAAGTGTATTAGTAGTATCATGTTGGTAACATCATATTGGGTGACTTCAACTACCCAAACATAGACTGGGAACATTACTCAAGCCCCAACACCCTAGCCCAAAGGTTCCTGGAGTTCATAAACTCAAATGCTATGGAACAACTAGTCACCATTCCCACAAGAGGAGAAAATATACTAGACCTGATCATCACAAACATGGGGACAAAGTGCTCCACACCGGAAATATATCCCTCATTGGTGAGATCAGGCCATAAATTAATCTCATTGGAGATCCACATCCCGCCCCACCCCAGCAAAAGATCACAGTGAAGAACTTCTCAAAAGCAAACTTCACACTTCTTAAGACTGAGTGGTATCCTTCAAGGCCCCGAGCCAGTGGAAACCACAACCCACGCTGCTGAAACCCTTACAAATGCCTTCTACGAGCACCTCCAGGAATGTATGGATCAAGCAATCCCTAATAAAATCAAGACCCTTTCCACCAAAGGCAGGTGCCTGGTCTGGTGGACCCCAGCCGTAAACAAACTCTACAACAAGAGGAGAAAGCTACTACATGATAGAGCAAAATCCCTAAAAGGGAAGGCATCTCTGATCAATACTAGCAAAAAACTACGGTCACTCATAAAATCATCCAAGGCCAACTTTGAGAGAAAAATTGCTAATGACACAAAAGACAATCATAAGGCCTTCTTTAGCTATGTTAGAAACCTGGGTGGAAACTTCCAGATATGCTCAGAATTAGTCCAAAATGATAAAAAAATCACTGAACCCACAGACATTGCCAACATACTGGCAGACAGGTTCAGTGCAAATTTCTCCTCCCTCCCCAAAAGGAGAAATATCTATCCCACCAGAGTCTAGCCTCCCAAACATCTCAGATGCCCAGGTGAGAGCTGCTCTCTCTAAAGCAAAAACACAGCATCAATGGGACGGACGGTGTCCCCGGCTGTGTGCTACGAACTCAATGAGGAACTAAACCCACATAAGGCTGCTGTTTAATCTTAGCCTTACTACAGGATACGTACCCAAAAATTGGTGTACGGCAACTGTGGTCCCACTCCACAAAGGCGGTGCTTCTACGGACCCTGGAAATTACCGCCCCATAAGCTTGACGAGCCTAGTCTGCAAAGCTATGGAGAGGATCATAATGGAACTCATAAATAAAGACATTGGGGACCTACAGACACTGGATCCTGCAATTTGGCTTTGTCAAGGGCAGATCCTGCCTCTTGAACTTGGTTGACTTTTTCGAAACAGTCACTAAGGCCATTGATGAGGGTAAGGCAGTTCACACAGCCTACCTTGACCTAGCAAAAGCATTCAACACAATACCCCACTCGGGCATCATAGAAAAGCTCACCAGCTTAGATGTAAACCCATATGTCACAAGATGGGTTGCAAACTGGCTCAAGGACAGAACACACAGGGTTAGAGTTGCTGGTGCCATGTCAGACTCTAAGCGGTCACGAGCGGTGTCCCACAGGGCTCAGTCCTGGGCCCCCTCTTGTTCGGCATTTATTTTTCTGAAGTGCAGGCAAACATATGGGGATTGTGGCTGACAAAATTTGCAGATGACTGTAAACTGGGCACCATAATTGACACTCCATCAGACACAGACATCCTCCAGAGAGGTCTCATAGAAATGGATAACTGGTGCCAGAGCCATGGCCTTAAGCTAAATGCCAAAAAATGTATAGTCATACCCTTTGGGAAAAACAAGGTAACCCCTAATTACCACATAGGTGGTAATCCATTAAACACGGAAGAAGTTATCAGGGACCTGGGGACCCAAGTTGACAGTAACCTCTCTTTTGACACTCACATTGCCAAAGTGGTTAGGAAGACCTTCTACATTGCCCACCTGATCATGAAGGGATTCACATCCAGATCAGGAGAGGTCATTGTACCCATGTGCTCTTCACTTATCAGACCAATGATTGAGTACAACGCCCATTGAATGTACCTTACCCGACACCTGCAGCAGTTGGAAAGACCCCAAAAGTTCCTCACCAAAAGGATAAAGGCTCAAACATATGTCATACGATGCCCGACTGAAGAAACTCCAGCTCTATTCAGTTGCATACCGTCTGCTCAGAGGTGATCTGTGCCTGACATACTAGGCCATGTCCAACCCAGAATTAATGGACATGCTCCACCTCAAAAAATCCAAATCCACCAGAGCCACGAGAGCAAGAGACTTAAACCTCAACACGGATATAAATAGGACGTGCTGGAGGGACAGATTCATCACCCAGAGACTCCCTACACTATGGAACAGAATCCCAGTCCATGTGAGGCAGAGCCCCTCACTGACTCTGTTCAAGAGAAATCTTGACGAGTGGATCGGAGATCGTAGGTTTACCCTGGGAATCATCTCTGTGTCACTGCTGGACAGAGGCACAGCAAACTAATGGGTATAGTATTCTCATCCTAAGGGGTGGTGAAAGCCACACACACTCTGGCTAGGCTTATAAATGCCCTAGGGCAGATAGCCTAGTATGAACCTATGAACCTATGAAGAGTACAGTGTGCTGCTATGACTATGTGTATATCCCAGCATGCCTGATGCAGTAACTGTATGAATGTCCTGAATTGTTATCTGCACCCATAGTACATACCAAAATGTAACAGCTGCACATAATTGCATGCCGGTGGTAAGGATGTCAACAGATAGCTGCATACATGGGTAGCACAGGGGGGAAGCTAACGCAAGTAGTGATATGCAATGGTGGACATGTACAGTAATGGTGTCAAGTTGCCCACAACGACTATGCAATGTGGATGTTTGTGCACGTAGATATGTGTGCAGTACCAATGTAATCCAAATCACAATTAACTATGACATAATATCAGTTCTACCATGGGCATCTGCGCTGTGTATTCCTGGGTACATGTTGATAGTGCCTACATATTTGCATTGTTACTTACTGTTATTGTTACCCCTTCTTTGTTGTACAATGCACTACTTCCAGCCCTGCTTACTGTAGCTTTGTTTGCATGCATGTTTGCTTGGGGTTTCCTGGAACACTGCTTACACCTGCAATGCAGAGTTACAGTACTTCTGTAGACTCCTAGTGACATCTGCATAGCGTACGATACGTATGTCAACTTTACACATGACGGAACATCACTGTCTGTCCTGTACGCATGTACGTTGCCTGTGACACATTGCACATGTCTTACCTGGCATTTACCCACGTGTGCAGTCATATATGCCAGTGCTATGAAATAGTAGCGGTACACCCACACATACACACCTTCAGTATGTTGCTCCCCATTGGCCCTATGTGTTGGTACTCACCATGGCAATCACACTACTAGGGTAGCATGTGCAAAGGTAACCTGTGAATCGCCTCTATGGTCCAGTTGTGGTTTATGTGAGTCATGTGGCAATGTCACAGCTGCCACATGTTTGCAGTCAGCCATCACCCTTGGCCAGGAACGTACAACACATGTGTAGGATGCCACCACACAGCCAATCTGGGGACTGAGCTCTCTGAACTCAGTAATGCCATACCCTGTCAGGTGGCATGTCATATATACTACATCCTGGACAAACTTCAACCCCAATCCCTGCTGCTACTATTAATAAAACCCCTGAAGATCTTTCTGATAGTTTTGACCAATTCTTTACTGAGATATTTCAAGCCCTAGCTAGCCATCTACCTCCTAGCTCCCCTGGTCCTGAAAGTAGCACCCCTAGAAACCTAGTTGCGTTCAGCTTCCAACCAGTCACCACTTCACTTATCCGTACCTTGATTGAAAAAGTAAAACCCACTACACTTTCTGCTGATCAACTCCCTGCCGAGTACCTACAAAAATCAGCTGATGCTATTGCTTACCCCATCTCAAAACTAATCAAATGAACCATGGTAGAAGCTAAATTTCCCACCATCTGGAAAATATCCTATGTAATCCCACTTCACAAAGGAGGCAGCTCTACTGAATTCTCCAGTTATAGGCCAATAGCTATACTCTCTCCACTTGCAAAGATTATGGAAACTTTATTCATAGACAATTCACGCACCACCTAATCCAAAATCGCCTTATGGCAGACACTCAGCATGGCTTCCGTCCTCATCACAGCACTACTTCAGGCCTCCTAGCCTTTACTAACACCATAAACCATACTTGCAACAATAATTATATATCCTCAGCCCTCTTTTTGGATCTTTCCAAGGCATACGATATGACTGATCACAAACTTGTAATCCACACCCTGCAAACATTCTGTCTAGATACTGGAGCCTTCCAATGGTTTCAATCCTACCTGCATGGTCGACTGCAGGCTGGCCTCTGGCAGAACAAACTCTCTAACTTTCTACCTAACACCCTCAGAGTACCACAAGGCTCTATACTAGGGCCCTTGCTGTTCTCCATCTTCATTAACGACCTTTATACTGTCATCCCAAAAGTCAGCTGTATCCAATATGCTGATGACTCTGCTCTGATTTGCTCAGCCACATCTCCAATAGAGTTATGGTCAGCTACCCAGACCACCTTTAATACAATAGAAAACTGGCTTTCTGAACATCGTCTGATCCTAAATCCCAAAAAAAAAATAAACTGCTGTTATTTTACCAACACATAGGTCTACTGTTTTCACCTTTACCATAAAATCAAATGATGGCACATTAATCTCCCCTGACCCATCTACTAAACTATTAGGTGTCATCATAGACAATAATCTCAAATGTGACCTACATGTTAACCAAACTATCAAAACCATCAATAAAAAACTAGGGTCACTTTACAGAATAAAAGCCTTCCTAACCCCTCCAGCTAAAATTGCCATAGCTCGCTCACACCTTGTTTCAACCCTTCTGTATGCATCCCCTCTACTCTCGAATATGAACAAGACTGTCCTTAAACACTCAATTTGCTACAACCACATTGCCAGGTTTGCCACTGGGCTGCCTTTTTGGACACATCATTGCATCAATCTAAATCAGCTTGGTTGGCTTGAACTACCTAGCCTAATACAGTATAACCAACTGATTATGGCCTATAAAATCCTCTATAATCCAGACAATACTCCTGCACTTCAAATATTATCACCCCCTATAACAATCCTAGACTGCTTCGATCCTCTAACAAACTACTAATTCAGACTAGCAGAATTAATAACACAGCCGGTGATTCTCTCTTTGCAAACTCTGTAAGTAGATCCTGGAACTCACTTCCAGCTGATATTACCTTACTTTCCACCTTAGGTCAATTTAACACTAGACTCAAACAACATTTGTCACTTAACTGGCTATGTCAATGTATCAAGCCTGGCTAACTCGAATGTGTAAAATCTGTTAACCAGTTTACTGTGTAATTTAATTTAATCCTGACTTGTGCTCAGGACTAACTTTAACCTGTGGAACATGTTTAACTTGCTTACTTATGTAATCTCTGTAAGTAATCTGTTTGTAATATGTAATGCTGGTATTATGTAACGCTGTATCTGCTTACGCTTGGAGCTTTTCTCCCCGGGCCTCCGCTAAAAATGGACATGCATCCAGTCGGACTATCCTGGCAACAAATGTAAAATAAATAAATAAATAAATAAATAGAAAATATTACAGTGACTACAATACAAGTCAGACATTGACACACACTGACAGAATGCTGAACACACTGGGGCATACGTGGTGACTCAGAATAGCATCCTGCCTGAGCATCACACACCTCTGCAGCTGGCAAACAGGCATATGTTCTGTCGGAACAGAGCACATGCCACACATGGCACACACATCCCGTGTGCCACACACTCACAGCCTGTAGGGCTACACAACACACCTGCTACAGACGTGTCAGGTACCTGTCTTGGGTGCTGCACTGGGGTCCCGCTCAACAGGCTGTATCTGGTGAAGGTCACAGTGATATTCCTCAGGGGCACTATGGTCCACCACCGAACACATACATACAGGTCAGTCAGAGGCATGGACACATATGACTCACTCATTGACCATGCCAGTATGGCTGACCTGAGACATACCTCCCAGGACTACATGATAGGGAACATAGAATGGATCTCTCAGCATGTGGCACAGGCCAGTATGAGCCTGATCTTGGTTGCCAACATACCCTCACAAGGTATGCTACCACTATATGTGGGAAGGGCTTTGTATGTCTACATTATGCTCAGTCTCCAATGTCATTCATAGGGTATCCGCTGGCTGTCAACGTGTGCTTACATGCTAGGGAAGCCACAATGATGTGCAAGGGTCATCTTGCACGTGACACCCATGGCCCGATGTATATTGGCAAAGCTCCTTGATACACACATACTGCCTTACGCTGCAGGACACGGTTTACATAGCCACCTCCGTGGGTATCACAGAGGTTAGGACACTAACAGTGCTGCTACACAACAACAGCAGTGTACACCAGAAGATGCATGCACCGGACACTGTCCTCAGCATGGTGAACTGCAATGTCTGTGCAGTACCAGAGTCCTGATTCATGGCTCACAGGTGTTACCCATCATTGACAGGTTATGCCCCATACCATGCCTGTCATCCCCTACACATGTAACACACATGGACAGGGGGGTGGTATCCCAAGGCACCACAGATACACACACCTCCAGGTTGTTGGCACAGCACAAAGCATCAGGGCCTAATCATGTGCAGCTAACAGTGTGTCGTACTGTCATCTGGTTCATAGCCTGGCACACACAACCCTCCCATACACAGGAAGACCACGTATCCTCCATAACAACACTGACAATATGACAGTCTCAAGAACTGTCTTTATATGGCTGGACTGCATCCAGCTAAACATTGTGCGTGAGCATTACTGTAGCTACAACACACTAGTTGAAGAGTTCACAGCATGTGGTCACTGAATTGCAGTGGAATGACATGTTACCACTACCACAACAGGTGGGAACATGCAGCACCTGTACATTGACTACATGTACACTATATGGCCCAGACCAGATGTGTATCCCCTGCTGTAGATATTTTACCATATACACCCACACTGTATAGACACATACTGCGTGCGGCCCCTGCACAGTAAGACACAGTTATATTGGTATACATTGCAAATACCATTTATCCACTCAAGGCATGTGTCAGACATGGTAACTACTGCAGGTCACAGGTATTTATGTGTATGTGTCACACACATACATCATGTGTGCAATGCCATTGCTGGTTTAGGCAATGGCATGCATTGTTATGTACAAAGACCCACACAAGGTCATAATGTGTGACACAACCACACGTGGCAGTTGTGGGTTACCAAAACATACCTATCTGTACTCTGACAATGGTAATAGACACAGTAGCAGAGTGCACTATTGGCATTACTAGCCAACTAGTCCTGTTTGGCTGTGCTGATAGTGTGGTGACATCCCCTGTGTTTACTGGGGGAATATGCAGCATCTGGTGTATTGTAGTATTTGCCATAAGGATCTGTTCTCTCACACTTGCATTTACACACACCCTACAACCCCCCCCCACACACACACACACACACACATGCACACTTGCCATTTGCAGGATTCATATCCCCTACCTAACTAGGTCACTAGACGTGAGAGAGAGAGAGACGCATTAGCAAAGTGCACAATTCGGATTACTAGATAGCTCCTTTTCTCTGGCTGTACTTATAGGGTGCTGACATCATCAGTATTTTGAAAGGGTAATGTGCATCAGGTAGTGTGATCTCCTGATTGCCAAAACTAACATGTTTTTCATACGGAAATGCACACACACAAACTCCCCACATCCAAGCACATACACACTTGCAGGTTTCAAACCCCTACCTAAATATGTTATGGCACTTGAGAGGGATGCTGTAGTAGGTTGCGCTATTCTGAGCACTGGCAGATGTCTCTTCTCCAGCTGTATGTATAGGGTGCTGTCATCATCACTGTTTGGAAAGGGTAATGTGCATCATGTAGTGTGATCCCCTGATTTCAAAAAAGCACATGTTTTTCATACAGAATTGCACACACACAGATTCTCCATATCCAAACACACACACCTGCCATTTACAGGTTTCAAACTCCTACCTAACTATATTATGACACGCGGGAGAAATGCATTAGCAGAGTGCGCTATTCGAATTACTGGGAAACTTCCCTTCTCCTGCTGTACTTATAGGGTGCTGACATCATCAGTGTTTAGAAAGGGGAATGTGCATCCTGTCGCGTGTTCTCCTAGTTGCCAAAAGGGATATTTCTTTCATACAGACTTGCACACACACTAGCCCCTTCCACACACACTGAGCATTTGCAGAATTCAAACTCTTATTTGATTATGTTCTGACATTCGAGACAGACGCATTAGCAGAGTGCGCTATTTGCATTTTTGGTAAGTTTCTCTTCTCCTGCTGTACTTATAGGGTGCTGACATCATCTGTGTTTAGAAAGGGGAATGTGCATCCTGTAGTGTGTTCTCCCAGTTGCCAAAAGGGACATTTCCCTCACACAAAATTGCACACACACTAACCCCCCTTATCCAAACACCACACTTGCCATTTGCAGGATTCAAACCCCTATCTAACTATGTTATGACACTCGAGTCAGATGCATTAGCGAAGTGCACTATTCACGTTACTGGGAGGCTTCTCTTCTCCTGCTATACTTATAGGGTGCTGACATCATCTGTGTTTAGAAAGGGGAATGTGCATCCTGTAGTGTGTTCTCCCAGATGCCAAAAGGGACATTTCCCTCACACAAAATTGCACACACACTAACCCCCCTCATCCAAACACACACACTTGCAGGATTCAAACCACTATCTGACTATGTTATGACACTTGAGTGGGACACATTAGTGGAGTGCACTATTCACATTACTGGGAGGGTTCTTTTCTCCTGTTGTACTTATAGGGTGCTGACATCATCTGTGTTTAGAAAGGGGAATGTGTATCCTGTAGTGTGTTCTCCCAGTTGCCAAAAGGGACAGTTCCCTCACACAGAATTGCACACACACTAACCCCCCTCATCCAAACACACACACTTGCAGGATTCAAACCACTACCTAACTATGTTATGACACTCAAGTCGGACGCATGAGCGGAGCACGCTATTTGCATTACTGGGAGGCTTCCCTTCTCCTGCTGTACTTATAGGCTGCTGACATCATCAGTGTTTAGAAAAGGGAATGTGCATCCTGTAGTGTGTTCTCCTAGTTGGCAAAAGGGATACTTCTTTCATACAGTCTTGAACACACATTAACCCCCTCCACACACATACACTGAGTATGTACAGGATTCAAAACCCTACCTAACTATGTTATCACACTTGAGACGGACACATTAGCAGAGCGCACTATTCGCAGGATTCCCTTCTCCTACTACACTTATAGGGTGCTGACATCATCAGTGTTTAGAAAGGGGAATGTGCATCCTGTAGTGTGTTCTCCTAGTTGGCAAATGGGATACTTCTTTCATACAGTCTTGAACACACACTAACCCCCTTCACACACACTGAGCATTAGCAGGATTCAAACCCCTACCTAACTATATTATGACACTTGAGGGGGATGCATTAGCAGAGCGCACTATCTGAATTACAGGGCATCTGTTCTTCACCTGCAGTATTTATAGGGTGCTGACATCTTTATTTCTACAGAGGTATGTACATGTAGTACTACCTGTCAGGTGGGGGATAGCATATATATGCATTTGCAGCCACCTACGTCAGGGTCAGATATGCACATCGCACTGGCAGGTTATGTTCTATACCATGCTTTGTGACCACAGGACCTGTAACACACAACACAACCAGTCCAGAACACCACACCTGCATCCAGGACACGCACTTAGCTTCCCTGGGAACAGTGCCAGGATATGCAGGTGTTCACATACACCATTCCAGTTGTTAACATCAGGTACAGGCATATTGTGTTTGAGAACTACTCAGGCCTCTACCACTTTACCCTACAGCCACTACAATTTGTGGGTCCATGTGCTATGGCAGAACCACACACCACAGCCACATGGGGTAATACATATTGCACCTGTCCATCTGCAACATGGGTACTCACTGATCCACACCAGAGGTAGACCACCATTGTTGATATCTGACCATACCCACCTTTCCCTGGACATCCATATCCCATCTCCACCCCCAGGCAAGGTTGTCACTGCACACAAACTGTATTTAGCACAAGCAGACTCTATGCTTGTGAAGACTGGGGTGGACGACTTCAGAGGACCCATGCTGGGGGACTATACTGGCCACTCAGCATAATCTATGAGCATGTGTACGGTTTGCATTGATCATGCTATCCCACATATACCCATGACTGCTCCACAACAAGACACCTGTCAGCTGTACACCAGCCATATATGCACCATACAACAGACAGAGTGAGCTAATACATTGCAGAGCTGTAGCCCACAGAGGGAGGACATCTGTGAACAGTTCCGGCATGGCACTTCATTCACATATAATCATTACAACACAGTGTTGACAGTGGAATCATCCAGAGAATGCAGATAGGGCTCCCCTCAATCTGTTATTGATGGACACCTACTGTCAGAAATCCTCAGCAACCCTCTCCCAGCACACACCGATAACATGGCTGTGGCTTAGCACATTCAATCCCTGGGACCTCCACGGTGCCCCTGCTTGACAGAGGCACAGCTCACTAGTCTCACATGTTGCTTTCTGTGACCTACTTTACAGTGGCACAGTAGCCTACTGTCCTGGGGATGCAGATGCCAAGCACACTCTGGCTGAGCTGTCATTCCCTAGGGCAACAAGCCTAGTATTGACCTCTACACCCATATGGTCAATTGTCGGATGCACAATATTTGTTGTGCTGTTCTACTGTTTTCAGGTCTTTATTGCCATAGTTTGCTTGCAGGTCTTTATTGCCTGTTCCTATGACCAACTTGTGTATCTGTGGAAGATGTTTGCATATGACGGCGATCCACTATATCACTTATGTCTCTGTAGTCATTTACTGTGTGCACTGGGCAGATTGCTGTGTTGTGTTGGTTCCTGGACTGACACGTACAAATACCAGATATGTGTGGCCAACTGCTAAACGGAGATATGGCCCAAGTGTGTGAGCATGCCCAGTTCAGCCTTTCCATGGCATGTTGTCTGACATATGCCTCATTTATCAACGTGTGTGAGCATGCCCAGTGTGAGCTTTCCATATGTTGCACTCTGAAGTCCACCACATATTTGTGTGTGTGTGAACTTCAACAATATCTCATGTTTATGGTTGTGTGTTGGGTGTCATGTTGTGTACTAACTGGCCAACTGCTTCGTGTCTGCCACAACAAGGATTATACTGTGCCTGCAAGGATTGCATGGAATACTTTGCAGACAGTTCTCAACATACTTTCATAATGACCTAACACTGTAGTACCGTATAGTGTACTGGTTCAGTACTTTCACTGTGGTGGACAGTATCCTGGGCTTTAGTCCTATCACTGCTTGACATCTTCATAGTGAGCACAACAGACTGTGTAGGGGCCAGTTATGCACATATGACCATGTTGCATTATGTTCAGATATAGACTACCTACACCAGGCTCGTCCAACATTGCTAGTGTATTCCATAACATGGGTGGACATTGGCAAACACTAGCAATGTTCCCTAGGCCATTTCTGATGCTAGTCACAGGGTGTGTTTGTCCTTTGACACACATTGTAACTGGAGTTTGCCATGACATATGTCATGGTTAGTATACTGTGCCTCCGTCTACCTCTGACATAACAGTGATACCCAGGGTTAGCCTACCATCTCCCATCCACTCATCAGGATTCCTCTTGAGGGGTGTCGATATGTGACTCTCTGGCTGACCTGTACCAGGAGTTTACTGAAGAGTGGGGGTGCCTTCTGTGTTATGGATCATTCTGTACAGCTTGTCCTATGTATGTCAGTGCTGGGGTTCAGGTCTCTCATGTGCATAGCTCACTGCCATTCAGATTGTACAAGGTGCAACATGTTCATTCATTCCAGGTTGGACATGGCTTCATACATTAGGCACAGCTTGCCTGTAGCTGGGCAGTATGGCGGTGTGTGGGGCTGCAGTTTGTTTACTTAGGCAACACATGGCATCTGTTCATGCTCTTTGCTACTCCTGGTGGGGTACTGTTGTGGACTTTACAGTTGATGGAGGTGTCTGCTGCGGTATATCCCACAGGGGCTATTGTAGTCACTTGTGACACAGATGGAAGATGACTGCAGAGCCACAGTGAGTTCCCCTTATCTACATCTGCCAACCTTAATGTTTGGGTCGGTATATAGTATATATTTCTGCGAACACTACAGCCACATGTTTGTCCAGTGCAGGATATCTATCACCTTTTGTACCCAGGTCTCACATTACATGTTAGGTACGTCATGGGTTAACACCTGTGTGGTAATTTGTGGGCACTTACTGTATATCCACTGTGGTTGTCTATACACAGTTCTGCAATTAGCTTGCTGACATGGCTATGGCTCCAGTTGTCTTTTTGTAGGTGGCCCTTTTGTGGGTTGCTTGTGTCAGCTGGGGGTTGGATATGGTGGGCTGTTTGTACTCCTCTGCATACATGTTCAGTCACAGTCCTTCCATGTTGGCCTATACCTAAGGGTGGGCAAGACCAGGCCTTGTGGGATGCCACTCATATCTGCTTTGTAGTCTGACATTGATGCGGCATGTCTGACCATGTCAGTTCTGTCCTTGGTCTGGTTTGCAACCCCTCTACTGACATAGGGGTATATATTTAAGCTGGTGAACATATCCATACTGAACTCATACGGTATTGTCTAGAAGCATGTGCACGGTCCAGCTACGCTGTTGGACCACATTGCCCTCATCAATGACCTTAATGACTGCTTCAAATGGGTCAAACATGTTTAGGGCAGGATCTGCAGTTACAACAGCCACACTGTGTAGGGTCCAGTATCAGTAGGTCCACAATAGCCTTCTGTCTGCGGTACATACTGATCCTTTCCATAGCTGTGCAGAACAAGCTTGTCAGGATCCTGGGGTGGTAGTTTGGAGTATCCATTCAGGCAACACCTTTGTTGTGATGGACCACTGTTGTTGTACACTGCTCTTTGGGTACATATCCTGTGGTAAGGCTGACATTGGGCAGTAGTGTGATTTGGCATTCCATTATTCCTGGAGTCCATGTTGGCCTCAGCACAGGACACCATCACATACCTTTGCTGCTGTGTGTTCTGCTTTGCAGATGATGGCTGTTACCTCAGCATATGCAATGTCAGGGGACCATCAGTCTGCTGGGATAGGTATTTTGCACTCTGGGGGGTGTTTGCACTGCACCTGACAGGTTGTATGTTAGCAATATGTGTGTGTGTTTGGTATGTTGTTTGTAATATCTGTGTGATTCGGAGCATATCTGTGGATGCCCAACATGGTTCCTACCATCAGTTGGGTAAGCCTTGTGATTATCCTTAGTGTCCTGTACGTTTTGTATCTTCATAGGTTCATGGGTTCATTCTAGGCTATACACCCTAGGCCATTAGTAAGCCTAGCCAGAGTGTTTGTGTGTCTTTCGCCACCCCTTGCTATGTTCTATTATGGCCATTTATGAATTTCTTCACTGTGCCTCTGTCTGGTCATGACACAGTGAGGACCCCCAGTATACATGTACGATCATCCATCCACTTGGCAATATTCCTGTTGAGGGGTGTTAGTGAGGGGCTCTGCCTAACATGGATTAGGATCCTGTTTCTGGGTGTAGGGAGCCTCTGGGTTAGGTATCTGTCCCTCCAGCAAATCTTATTTCATTATGTGTTGAGGCTGACATCTGTCACTCTCACAGCTCCAATGGCTTTGATTTCCTGTGGTGGAGCATGTCCATTACTCCTGTGTTGGACATGGCCTTGTACAACAAACATACAATGCCTCTGTGTAGGCAGTCTGTGACTGCATTCAGCTGGGGTGTCTACAGCCAGGCAGCATATGACATATATTTCACACCCTTTATCCTGTTGGTGGGGTAACTATGAGGTCTTCCGAACCGCAGCAGGTGCCACGTACGGTACATCCTATATGAGTCATTGTACTAGATTATGGGTCTGATAAGGGAACAGTACAGTGGCACAGTGACCTCTGTTGATGTAGATGTGAATCCTTTCATGATACGGTGTCCAATATCGACAATCTTCCTAGCCACATTGGCATTGTGAGTGTCACATGACAGATTACTGTCGACCTGTGTCCTTAGGTCCCTGATTACTCCATGCATACATAATGGTTTGCCACCTATGTGGTAATTTGTGTGTACCTTGTCTGGTATTTGATGGGACATTCATACTGTCCAGTGTCTTCAGGATGTTAGGGTGGAGTTCTTGTGTGTGAGAGTGTGGTCTGTCGCATGCTACAGACTGTACAGCAGTTTTGACTACAGTTAGGTGCACATGGGTGGTCTCCACTGCTTTGTGCATTGTCAGTTACCTGGCCATATGGGTGTCTGTGCTGCATATGGATACTCCCCCTCCTTTGATGTTTTGGTGCAGGTGTTGGGGCCATAACACATGATATGTGGTATAACCCAGTAGTGCTGGTGTGCTATCACTAGGCTTACAGCAGGCTTCTGTCACTGCACAGACATCGATGTTCTCCATAATGGGAAGTGCCTCAGGGGCATGCATATTGCAGTTTACACATCTGGCATTGGTCAGCATTACCCTTATGTTTCCTACCACTTATGTTTTCTAGGGTGGTGGGTAGTCTTTTTGGCCTCGCCTACATACGGCTCTATGGAGGCGGCAAAGGCCTTATCCAGTATCCAGACGCACACGGGTAACAGGTGCAAGCCATCCTTGGAACAGCAGCATGGCTTGTCATGCTTGACATCTCAAGCAGACAGACATTAGACCCTCTTGGACTGACAGCTGTAACTGTGCCAGCTGTTAAACATGAGCATTCTGTGTTTGTACTGTGGCATCATTCTTGGTGAGGGTTGGATGCTGCACACAGCCAGTGTCATACCGGCCTGGGGTACATACTCAGAGGGACCATCCATGTCTCTTTTCATGTTGACCAGGGAGGTACATCTCAGGTAATTCACACCAGCATGGACATTGAGTGCATCATATTTCTGCTTGCTTTGGGGTGACCTGCACAATTGTGTTATGTGGCATTTTGTGGCAGCCTACAGGCAGCTTACTCTACCCTTTCCCTTGTTCAGTCTGGTGAGTGGGACAGCAGTGTGTCTGCCTATACAGACACCTATTACAACTGTATCAGGCATGTTGTTTCTCCTTCTGGCCTGTGACTGTTTGGCACACCAGCTTTACGTACTATTCATTGCATGTGCTATGTTTGAAGGTTGTGGTTGCTTGTGATCTGCTTTGGAGGCATCTGTTGGTGTGGTGTGTTTGTAATTAAGGCCTCTGGGAATATTTGTCTGTGTTTATGTGTTTGGTTTACAGTTGTGGTAGGTCTATGTGGGACTGGGTTTGTGGTGTATGTGGTTACCTTCTCCTCCTGACTAGTTTTGACAGTACTGAGTTGGTGGAGCTCAACCTCTGGTTTGGATACATGGTTGCATCTATCACATATATTTGTATTTATTGGGGGGTGTTGTGGTTGTCTGTCTACTTGGGACTGGTGTCACATTGCCTCTGGATTCACAGATTCTACTTGTTGTGGCTGGACTTAGTGGATTGTATGTGTGGACATATGTTATTGCCATACTACTGGTCAGTGATTACTTCCCTTTTTTATGTTTGCTCTATCATGTGGTAGCTTCCTCATTTTCTTGCATGGTTTGGTAATGGCTGGAGTCCAGCATGCCAGATGCCTGCGTGTATGGCATTGTGTGTTATTGTTATTTGTGATTGCATACTCCAAGCATACCTGGCTGTGTTCATGGAATGCCTGTATAAAGTTCTGTGGTGTGTCCCATATTCTGCACTTGCACAGGGTCTTTCGTGGATTCAGCATCAGTTTGGGGGGCTGCAACCTATGCTTTACACATGTTTTTCACTGTGGTATTCTGGCCAGGGACTGGGGTCAGGATGTGTATATCTAGTGTGATTACTCTATGGTCTGGTCTTACCAGTGAGGGGTACACTTCTCATCTTGCCATCCAGTACACATGTTGCTGATTATCACATCCAGTATGCTTACCCCTCTTGTGGGAGTGGCACATTGTTCCTGGGCATTTTGGTTTATGGATTCTGGGAACTTTTCTCCTACTGTGTTGGTGCTAGTATAATGCTCCTGGTGTATGTCTTGGTAATTTCAATCAAGCAATAGAATGTGGTTTGGGGGGCTTGATATATTCATGTATTCCAACATAGGCCAGGTGCAGTTCCTGGTATTAGGACAGTAGTCTGCAGCAGGCTATATACTGGGAGGCAGTTTTAGCCATTTGTATTTTATCATGGCTAATCCATGCTGCTTCTTGTTGTGGTATCAACATGGGGGTGTGGTTATCCTTGACATTTATTGCTAGTCACCCTCCTTTTGTAGCTTGTTCCATGTTTTGCAGCTGTACAGCACAGTATGAGGTGTGACCTGGTAATGTTAGGGTGCTGATGTGAGCCTTGACCCAGTTCTCTATTACAGGACTGGTATCTGCATTCTCCATACTGTGTGCGTTTACACTGCACACATCTTGCTGTTTAGACATCTGGCATTGGGTAGCATTACATCTAGGTTCCTATCCCTTGTGGAACCTATGAAGGTGGGTTTGTGTTTTGAGACTTACCTATTCAGGGCATGCTGTGGGTACTGACAGCCTTTGCCAGTATCCATGGGGCATGGCATGATAGGTGCACAGCACCCCTAGCAGGTGGTGCATCATGTCATGCTCCGCATGTCTTCCCAGCCTGAAACACATTGGCTCCCCTTTGACTAACTGCATTAATTCAGCCAGTTATTGCACTTGATCATCCCATCGTCATTTTGTGGCTTCATGCTTGGTGAGGGTGGATGTTAGTCATGGTGTTCAGGTGTGCATATAGTACATGGTGTTACATTACTTAACACATGGCATTCATGCCTCAGGTGGTGCTGCAGGGCTGCCTCTGTCGGATGCACATATTACACTTCCTGTACATGTTTGTGAGCAGGTCATGTCATTTTAGGCATCCATGTTATTATTTGAGTGAGTCAGAGGGGGTATCATTCCCAGGGTTCCTACTGAGCCAGTGTATGTGCTATGTGTTGCCTCTTTGCCAAGGCCAGGGCATACTGGGCATGCCTCCTTCTGCCTACTGGGGCAGGCTCAGGTTGTTCCTCCTCCGAGTCACGCTCTGCCTGTGATGGCCTTGGCAATGGTGGGGGGCTGTTTGGCCCAGCCCTATGCTGGTCCTGCTGCAGCTGTTTTCGCAAGATCATATTATGTAGCATAGCACATACCATGACAATTTGGGTACATGTAGTTGGTGTGTGCTGCAAGTCTTCACCAGATGTGTCCAGACACCGGAACCGTGACTTAAGCAGCCCAAACGCACGCTCTATTACATTACATGTTTGTGCGTGTGCCTCATTATGGCGTTCCTGTTCAGGTGTGTGTGCATTTCTGATGGGTGTCATTAGCCACGGGTCCAGTGCATAACCTGCATCCCCCACTAGGTGTCCATGTGGGATGTCCCCATTGGCAAATGTCTGGTACAGCTGTGTCAAATGCCAGATGTGGGAATCGTGGTAACTCCCAGGGCAGCCAGCACACACATTCATTATTATGCCCTGGGCATCACACACGACCTGGCAGTTGATGGAGGCGAAGCCCTTGCAGTTAATGTAGGCCCTACCCTGCTCACCAGCTGGTGCTTTGATGCGTATGTGCTTGCAGTCTATTGCACCCACTACCTCAGGGTATTCTGCTATTTGCTGAAAGAGACGCATATTGCTGGCCAATACCTCACGGGCATTGGGGAAATATACATGATCACCGACATGTGCTGACATGGCATCCAGGAACTGGTGCAGTACCCTGGAGGCTGATGCCTGTGATATCCCCACCATATCGCCAGTTGGTCTCTGGAAGGAACCTGTTGCTAGTATTCTTAGGCCAACACATACCTTGGTTTCCACAGGGATGGGTTCCCCTCTGTTGGTTCTGTGTGTGAGGCGTGGCCTGCACAGCCCAACAATTTGCTGCAGGAGCTCTCTGTCCACTCTATAGTGCTCTACTATCTCCAGCTCATGCAACTCGTGGTAGATGACCCTGGGCCTGTACACTCTTCTCTGTCTCCTCACTGTTGGTTGTCTGGCACCATCTGCATTGTCACCACCCTCAGCAAGTCACCTATGTCTCATTATGACAGCTATGGCAGCCCCTAACATTTCTGCTCTGAGTGAAGCTTTTTCAGTTTTCACTTCTATTAGCTTACTCCTGTCTTGCAGTGTCTCTTAAGAGAAACATCCTGCACTACTGTTTGCAGAGTTTTAAGTGCTGGGCTGGGCTACTATTCTGCCTGTGTAATTGCCTGCTTCTAATTGTTTTCACCTGCTAGCTTCAGCAGTTATCCCTGCTAGCTTCCTATTAATTCTGTTGCTTCCTTTTTCCTCTCTGTTTCCTCAGGGGGGAGCAACGTGCATACCATCAAAAACACGCTCACAGTGGCTTACATGCGCGCACACGTGCTTACACAGTTCAGAATCTACTTATTTGGGTTAAAACGCACGCACACCCACACAAACACTGTTACACGTCTGCCAACAGTCTCCAACATACTCAGCCTGCCCTACACACGCGTACACCAGCGCAAACAGTGTTAAACATCTCCCAACATGCTCCCACATGTTCAGTCTGCCTTACACGCGCACACACTGCCCTACTCACGCTTCATAGCGTGCACACGTGCGCATGCACGCCCAGCAAGAAACATTGGTGTAAGTAACAGTGTACACCTTCCATTTCTTGACTTTCCATGACTTATCTAGTGGCACACCTCTTTCCATGATCAGTGTCTGTCATCTGTCATGTTACACTGACCTCCAATGAACTGCATTTCTTTCTACCATTCCCCCCTGTGATGTCACCTATCTCCTACTGTATTCCTCCCCCTTATGTATCTCTTACACTACTCAGACTGTGCTCATTTGCTATGTGACTGTGAGATTCAGTATCCTAACCCTCATTTACATGAGATTGCCTACTAATGCTTAGTTACATGTCTTAGACTCAGCTTCCCCCCTTAGCAACCACTACACGGTGGCCATGTTGTTTTTGGTCTGCTGGTCCCTGCATTGTCATTCCATATATTGCATGAAACCCACATTTGTGGGTTTATAACCTTCTTTTTATGGTTTTATACAGCGCAGCCTGTTTGCACGGGGCTGCACTGGGTTTAAACATTATATTATATTTTTAATATTTTTGCATCGGGTTATCTTGCCAATGGCCACATATTTGGCCATTGGCATGCTGCCTGAGTCATATGCACCCTTTTTTTGGAGCTGACATGGCTCCGTTGTGGAATTTGCAGAAACATACTCAGTTGTCAACTGAGTACATTTCTGCAGCTAAAACGTCTCTTACACGGACTGGTTTCTTCTTCGTGGATCGCTAATATACCTCATTTGCATACCTTTCGGCTGCAAGTGAGGTATTTAGCATGTCTATGCCCAGTCCGTGTAAGAGACGTTTTAGCTGGTCTCTTACACAGAGATTAGGGCTGTTCCTGGATCGCGAGTCTTGCATGGAGTGTTGCACATCTCTTACACTCCGTGCAAGCCTTCGTGAATCCTGCCCCTTGTTTTTCTATGCTTATTTATGCTTATTTTGCATTTTTATTGTATTCATTATGCCCAGTTAATCTCATTTCATGCCCGTTAGACTGTTCTTGTGCTTGTTTTACTCTCAACATACTCATTTTACTTTAAACATGCTCGTTTTACTTTAAACATGCTTGTTTTACTTTAAACATGCTCGTTTTACTTTAAACATGCTCGTTTTACTATAAACATGCTCGTTTTACTTTAAACATGCTTGTTTTACTATAAACATGCTCATTTTACTTTAAATATGCTCATTTTACTTTAAACATGCTTGTTTTACTATAAACATGCTTGTTTTACTTTAAACATGCTCATTTTACTATAAACATGCTCGTTTTACTTTAAATGTGCTCATTTTACAAACCTGAAGCAATTCTGAACCACTTATAAGCTTTCCTGATAATTTTCTTATCAGATATCATGGCTTCAATCATTTTCAATAATTATTAATGTGTTTTCATCCTTTTGGTTGATTAATAATATATCTTTGTGCTACTCATTTGATTAATAATGTGTTTTGGGCCTTAAAAATGCTCTGTTTCATTTTCTTTACAAAATAAATAATTTGTGCAAGTTTTGGTTACCTGTAGTTCATTTCTGGCATTTTATTAACATCTGAGCACAGTATTCACCCAGCTGGCTCATCAGGCCTTCAATCATAACTCTGCACCTTGTGGCTTGAAGAAGTTGTTTTCAAAATCCTGGTTTTTGGCACCATGTCACTTGCCTGGTCAGGACAAAACAGGCGAACAGTTGTGGGTTCTGTTCAAGCAGCTTTATTATATACAAACACATCTGGATTGAGGCTTAGTAACTTAAACTTAAATAAATTTATAAACAGATTGACTGCCATACTCATACATGCTCACACTTTGGCTGTTCTTTCAAAATGGCACTGCGACCTGCACGTGCTCACTATTTATATGCATGTAACTATACTTGGAAATGGTTCTTAAAGTTACAACACACACATACTCTGTTCTACAAGCATGATGACTTCACTTATAATGTAGTAGTAGAAAAGATGAGAGGGACCAGGACAGACCCTCAAAAACGGAACTTAAATTAGGGGGACTTCCAAGACTTAATCCAGTTGTGTGGAATACCACAAATAAATCTGTTTGTATCCTTTTAACGCAGGTATTCATATTTCTACCCTTTCCACTAATACGCAGCATCATTCTAAAGTTTCAGCAGGACTCAGAAAAGGTCATTATGATGACTTCCTGCTGACACAGGTTACAATGGAATTGGCCAAGGACTATCGCCAGAAGCTTCCTGATAGTCTGGATCTACTGAAGGGAAGTTTGACACATTAAAGTCTGAAAGAAGCTGACTGGCTGGATGATTCAGTTTCTATACCCTCTAGGCACCTTGTTTCTGAGGATGTGCAGCAGGTTCTAAGTTATGCAAGAAAGTCTGCTACTATCTACTATCAGAAATCTTATGTTGCTAAATGGATAATATTTACTAGTTAGTGCCACACTAATAACTAGGGATCGGGAGCCACTAGTTCTTAAATATTTCTGTAAGTTACTCTCCCCCCTGGGCATTGTTATTCCTCCTCTGCTACTTGGGATCTTAATTTTTTTTTGTTGGAAAACGTAACTTTGTCTTCCATTGAGCACACTCATCAGGTTGAGTTACTGTTCATAACTTGTAGAATGTTCTTGCTTATTCCCTGACATCTACAACATAAATATCTAATTATCAAACTGTTATGGTGGACAAATCGTATTTGGTTTTCATTAGAGATCGAGTTTCTTTAATAAAAATGTCTCACTCATGACAAAATATTTTTCTGATTTTTTTTTGAATCAAGACATTTATCAACTGGTTTTCTATCCTGCAGCTAAAAATCAGGGAGAAAAGATTTTTATACTCTGGACATGCAGAGGCAAATGAGATATTATCACGACAGAAGTAAGTCCTCTAGATCAACTGAACAGCTGTTTATCTCCTATGATGAGGCAAATAAAGGACAACCTGAGTCAGAAAAGAGTGTTTCCATAACACTGTCTCTTGCTATTGCTTTTTTGTTATTCCCAACATGGTAAATCACTTGCAGGCAGGATTAAGGCATATTCTCCTAAAGCCTTTTCTTCCTTGATGTTACTGGAAAGAGGTGGACTCTGTAACCATACTAGAGGCAACTACTTGTTCCTCAGGTCATACTTTTACATAGAATTACAAAATGGATTTCTTCTCTAGGTCAAGAATGTGATTTACTAGGGATTTCTCCAGTGACTCCTGGATACTAGTCATTCCTAATCCCAGTTTGGATAAGGTGTGGTACTCTATCCATACAGCTAAGGCTACTGCAGCATTGAGAATGATTAACATAGTGCAGTTGAGTAAGTTGCACTTATCATAACAGTAGAGACTAAAAGTAATCTCTTCTATGTCAGTCTCACCCACCTTCTATATCATATTTTCCCCCTGTGATAGATTGTTTTGCTTAAAGTTATGTGTTCGTAATTTTATGCTTTTTTCAGAATAGTAGGTTCTCTCCCTTTTGTATGGAAAGGGGGTGCCCATGTTGCTTTTTTGCTCCCTTTGTAGCTCGTGCTGCAGCAGCCTGGGCACATGTCTGGAGAGGAGCCAGAAACTTTGGAAGACTTGCCATCTGTTATATAACTGGCATGATTAAGCCATATAGATATACATGCTATTACAGCAGTGATTTCCTGAAGGAACAAATTATATGGTAAACAACACTTACACAAATGTATTGTTTTCATCACAATGATTTTTACAAGGCTATGTATCATTCTAACAACTGCATTTATAGAACAGTTGCTGGCAGTCTTCTTTTATTGTGAGGTGTGCTTACAAGTGTATTTTCTTTTTGTTTCAGTTTCTTGACTCCAAACAGGTTTTTTAGCAGGTTACCTTCACCCTTCCCACTGTTGTATCTCTGGGGCATAGTATTACCATTGGCCTGCTGTGATACCATAGAGTTCAGCATGTTGCCTTATTCCATGATTCATTAGTATGTAAATCACACACTTTAACACTTGTGTATTATGCATATACAATTTCCTTTTGTGCAATTGCATATTAATGTGTGTACATGCAGTTCTGTGTCTTGCTCCAATTTAAACATGATAGGACATGTTCATTTTTTATTTTTTCTGTTTCAGATTATTTATCTTCTGCGAGTATGCAATCTCCTTCAAAAAGCCCAGAAGTCACAACTAAATGTAGGGTCAGGTTTTTTTCTCTCTTTCTTTCCTTTTTTTTTCTTTTTCATGTTCTTCTGTGATCTCATCATAGCCTCTGCTTGTCTTCTTTTTTAGGGGTTGAGAGTTGAACCTCAAGTTACAAGGTACAAGGTTTGATTTTTATCTTAAGAGAAATTAGCTATGCTTAAAGTGGCCCAAAAATGCAGGCAGACAAGTACCTAGCTAAGAACCTATGAAACTACCGAATAAATGTCTTTGTCAGATTACAGGACTTCAAAGACCACAACTTTGTGGGAACAGCTGAAGGATGAGTTCAAGCCAAGAATAAACTAGTTAAACCAGCAAATCTTTTTTCAAAGAAAATCCAAAGCAATTCAAGACAGTTAAGTTCTTTCATTTCTCATATGAAGAAACTTTATCAGAACTAATCAAAAAAATGCCCTGCTAGTGCTTATATATCCAAAGATTAAGTCTCTTATGATGATCTGTCTAATAAAATGATTAAAACCAATTGAAAATTAAAGTGACACCACAAATTCTACCAAATCATTAAAATAGCAGGATAAAGTCTTAAAATAATCCATAAGACCTCCATTACATCATACAACTGGCTTAAAACTAACTGCACAAAAATAATTATGCAGATATTTGAAAACCTCAATAGAACAAATATATATATATATATATATATATATATATATATATATATATATGTATATGTATATGTATATATATATATATATATATATATATATATATATATATGTGTGTGTGTGTGTGTGTATGTAACTATAAATAGCACAAATGTTAAAAGGCTATGGTGCTGCAGTTTTAATAAACAGTTTATAGAATATGAATCATTTACACCTGGCCACTTCATAGCATTTGACAGCAGTTGCCATTTTAGTTCACATTTGTCTAAATGTTCTTTTACAGTAATACCTCTCAAGTCCTTCTTAATTTGTTCAATTTCTTCAATGACTTTAAATTTAAAAGAATGGAAAGGATAATCGACTATATGCCTGTATGAAGCATTTGTAATTTTACATGTCTTAATGTTCAATAAATGCTCATATACCCTGTCTTTCAATTTTCTGGAGGTTTTTCCCGTATAGAAGGCAGGTCATGTGAAACGGCAAGCTACGTAAATCACTTGCCCTTTTACTTGATAGGTATTTCGTTAAAAGAGATGTAATCTGTAACCATCATATAGGGGCATGCACTACACCTATCACATTGTACCATCACTGCCTTACTATCAACTTGTTTTGTTTCAACAATTGTTTGAAGGACTTTTCCTTCCTATATACAATATGGGGTTCACTCCCCAAGCATCTGACTGTATGGTTACCAATGGAAAATGATGCAGAATTCTTCTTGAGAGACTCTGAAATGGCACAACTGTCTAAGGTAAAACTAGGAAGAACGTGCTTGTGTTTGCCCAACCTAGATACTGTCTTATTACCAGCTGCCTTCCCATTCTGTGATGATGGTACACCTGACTCCAAAGTAACGAAGGGAGGTAGACAAAGTAATGGCACATACAAACCACGAATTCTGTTATACACAAACTAATCTCTTATATTAAGTGAAAAATTCTTTGGGTAAATCCCTCTTTTCGAACATATCCAAAACTATGCTGCATTCCTTAAGAAATGTGTTAATATCCATAATCATTCTGTCCAGTCTCACCTGTTGGCCTTTAACAATGGCTTTTTTCTGATGTTTTGGGTGCCAACTCATATAGTGAAAATACGAGTTAGAGAAAATTGGCTTCCTAAAAATATTGGACATGAAACATTGGAGGTCTAAGAGGAATGAAGGACAGCAGGACTAAGACAGAATATATGTGTGTGAATGAGAGGGAGGATAGAGGAATGGTGAGGATGCAATGAGTAGAGGTGGTGAAGCTGGATGAGTTTAAATACTTGGGGTCAGTAGTTCAGAGTAATGGTGAGTGTGGAAGAGAGGTGAAGAAGAGAGTACAGGCAGGATGGAGTGGGTGGAGAAGACTGTCAGGAGTGATTTGTGACAGACGAGTACCAGTAAGAGTGAAAGGAAAGGTCTACAAGCTATGTTATATGGGTTGGAGACAGTGGCATTGACAAAAAAGCTGGAGTTAGAGCTGGATGTGGCAGAGTTAAAAATGTTAAGATTTGCAGTGGGTGTGATGAGGGTGGACAGGACCAGGAATAAGTATACTAGAGGGTCAGCCCAGGTTGGAAGGTTTGGAGACAAAGCCAGAGAGGCAAGACCATGTTGGTTTGGACATGTGCTGAGGAGGGATGCTGAGTATATTGGGAAAAAGATGCTAAGGATGAAGTTACCCGGTAACAGGAAAAGTGGAAGGCCTAAGATAAGGTTTATGGATGTGGTGAGAGAGGACATGCAGGTGGTTGGTGTGACAGAGCAAGATGCAGAGGACAGGAAGAAATGGAAACGGATGATCTTCTGTAGCGACCCCTAATGGGAACTGCCAAAAGAAGATGATGAGTATCTAAAACATATATTTTGCTACTACTATAGGCCAAAGAAATTTTTCAAAATTTGGTCGTACCATTTAAATATTGTATAAATTTATCCAGTCTGTCCCTCGTGTCTGTCCATAAAATAAAAATGTCATCCAAATAATGGACAGCACAGTGGTGCAGCTGTTGCGTTGTCTCCTCACAGCAAGAGGTTCTCTGGGTTGATTCTCAGCTGGGTGCCTTCTTTGTGGAGTCTGCAGGTGTTCTCTGTGTTCGTGTTGGATTTCTTAGGGTCCTCTGGTTTCCTCCCACATTACAAAGACATGCAAATCTCCCCAGGCCTCAGCTGATAATTGGCTTGTTCCCAGTAAACAAATCTTAAATAAATAAATAACAGGTAGAATGCTAAAGAATGTTAATAACCACTGTTAACTACAAATGTTGACTCCCACTGGGACATAAAAAGATTAGCAAACTGGGCACCCAGGCTGCCCCCATGGCTACATCCATGATCTGTCTAAAATTGACCTTCAAAGAAAATAAAATTGTTAGATAAAAGTATTCCCATAAGTATACAATCTAAATTCACCCTTTCAGATGATGATTCCCCAATTTCAAATAATATTTCTTCGAGCCATTCAAGGCAGATAGTATGAGGGATGACAGAATATAAATTCGTAATATCAGTTGTAACTAGGATACAATTTCCTTTAAAGGTCATTATGTTAATTTTGGTCCCTACATAACAGCTTTAATTTGTTAATAGATTCTTTTAGTAAAATATCAAGAAATGTGGTTAATGATGCAACATGGATCTATTAGCATTGACTATATATATTTGTTTTATTAAGGTTTTTAAATATTTGCACACTTATTTTTTGCAGTTATTTTTAAGCCCGTTTTATGATGTGTTGGAGGTCTTATCTCTTATTTTAAAAGACTTGATGCTGCTATTTTAAAGTTTTTGGTAGAATTATGGTGTCACTTAACTTTTCATTTGGTTTTAATTCATTTATTAGACCAGTCATCATGCGAGTTTGAATTTTTAACTGTTTAAGCACTAGAAGGGCATTTGTTGATCAGTTCTGGTGAAGTTTCTTCATATAAGAAACAAAAGTGCTTAACTGTCTTGAATTGCTTTGGATTTTCTTTGAATAAAGATTTGGTGGTTTAACTATGGTTTATTCTAGGCTTGACAGCTATTCCCGCATGGTTATGGTCTTTGAAGTTTGGTGCTCTTGTGTTTTTCCAGTTCATTTTCAACACATTGCACATTTTATCAAAAAAACCTGTATGTACTCAAACCTAGCAGTTTGTGGTATTGCTTAAAACATGTCATGTATCTGTGTCCATTGTTCATCAGAATTCTTGACATGTCGCCATATTGCTTCATAGTTAAGTACGAGGCTAGTTGTCCTTGTGGATCATTCTAAGCCTAGCCAGCTTCACTTTTTGTGCTCAAAATAACCTATCCCATTCGGCTAGAGACTAGCCTTACTCATCCCATGGATGATAATTATATATACTGCTTATGCAAATAACCAGTATCATATCATAAATAATATAAGGGGACCCATGTATGGGATAAAGTGTTTAGGAGCTGCATTTGTCCAGTAGTAGCAGAAGATGCAGTCCTGGAGTAAATTTTATGTTTCCCATCCATTGATCTAAGTTACTCTTCAAAATGGAAAGGGATTAACTTTGGTTTATGTTAATGGGGAGTCTGTTCAATAGCAGCTTGAACTCAATAAAATATACCTTTTCCTCCAAACCATTCTGTTGATGTTGCAGACAAGATTTAGATCCCTAGACTGTGGATTTGTGCTGGCATTTGACTTTTGATGTGCAGTAAATTCATCAGTAATGGGTCGGAGGATGCCTTGTATGCCAGACACAAATCATCTCTTGGCAGTCTGCAAGATACTGAGTGTAGTAACAGGGCACTGACATGGTTCATGTAGGACATGTTGTTTAGGCCTTGTATCCTTTTAGTAAGGTATCTGTGTAGGTGTTGCAATTATTGCATCTGTCTGGACAGATACATGCCAAAGGGGGCTTATGTTCAATGATTGGGGTAATAAGTGCTGAGTAAAGGGCACAATGACATCCAAAGATTTATCCACAATCCCTTTGTTTATAAGGTGTGCAATATAGAAGGACCTTCTTACACAACAATAGCCACATGTCGGGCAAAAGTTAAGTCACTGTCCAGATAACTTCCTACATTCTGGACAAATGGGTCAAGTCTTAGGGGAGTATTGTTAATGTGGTAGTTCCCTGGGGTAGAACACTTCACAAAGGTTGCAGTACTGCATTTTTGGCAATCAGTTTCGCAGCATGATTTTGACATATTATTTTTGAGACAAACTATTCTGCAGGATGGGTAAATCATTTAAGATAAATTTTGAAAGAATAGTCTCAATGAAAATCAACTTTAATTTTTTAATAAAATGAGTAATAGCGAAAAATTAACTCTCTCTAACCTGCTGAATGTCACTACTGATATGTATTTTTTTCTTCAAAAATAGCAAGAATAACAAATGCTTTATGTGAAATACTCTCATACTGTATGCTATTTCAAATAATTTTTGCTAAAGTGATCCAGAATCTTTTGTTAAAACTGAAAATGTATACTTCTGTACTGTTAACACTCATTAAGTTAAATTCCCCGTGATGAAATCCCTGACTACTGCTTTCCATAGGAATTCACTTCTAGTATTGTCTCTACATGTGTACATGCAAAAATTCCCTAGTGCTAGCAAAAAAAAAAAGGAAACATTATGAAAATTTGAGAGTCACACAATTTGGCATTTATGATAGTTTTCAGTTATGTTAATGGACTGAAGTTTCATTAACTTACTTATAAAAAAATGGATATATTATTACATATTACAAACCTCACCTTTAATATATATGTAAAAACATGTCTGCATGCCCAAGAGACTGGTTAATGTAGATTCTCCCATTACTTCACTGGATAACTTGTCGGGTAAGTTTTCAGTTTATTTAATCATCTTGTTCGAGGAATCGTGTATAAAAGCAAATGTCTTTTCTCTCAAATCATGTCTTTTCTCCCAACCATACTTTAGCTATCTGGAAACCACTATATCTCTGATTGTAGTTGATTCTGAATTCTTCTTTGCACCTGCAATTGTGCTACTGTTAAAGGCCCTTCTTTTATCATCTATATAGCTTCAGTTAGAATGTTAACGATTAGTGCAATTGTGCTACTGTTAAAGGCCCTTCTTTATCATCTATATAGCTTCAGTTAGAATGCTAACGCTTAGTGCAATTGTGCTACTGTTAAAGGCCCTTCTTTTATCATCTATATAGCTTCAGTTAGAATGCTAACGATTAGTGCAATTGTGCTACTGTTAAAGGCCCTTCTTTATCATCTATATAGCTTCAGTTAGAATGCTAACGATTA
>NC_056726.1:1175673575-1175722465 GCF_019279795.1 Protopterus annectens | reverse complement strand
ATTGTCATTATCTTATGAATTATGCATTTGACTATGTGAGCAAAAAAAAAAATGTGTATGTTTGTTGTGAAATGAAGGTAAAGACGTGTTAGGAAGGTTGTGAAATTGCAATAATAAAGCACTGAATTAAAAGTGAAAACATATAGTATGACTTCATTACTATTCTACTTGGAAAAAATAAATAACTTTAGTTTCCATTTATATACAAAGTGCAATATTACCTTAAAAGAGGGCATACCACTTTTGTGAAGATTTCATCGAAATATAATGGTTATAATAATAACAATAATAATAATAATAATAATAACAATAATAATAATAATAACAATAATAATAATAATAATAATAATAATAATAATAATAATAATAATTCAAGCATTTTACTTCATGGTGTTGTCATAACTGCCCTTCACTTTCACAAAATCCCCTCCTGAAAAAAAAATATTTTCTGTGCTTCTGATATCTGATTTAGAAGAACATGACAAATAAAATGAACAAAGTAATATATTAAAATGTGTGTGATACAAAAAACAGTACCCCCTGTCAAACAATATCAATGACAGCAGAAGCATTTGTTATGTAACTGCAGTATGCTTTTACAAATAGCGCGACTTCTTACCTCTGTCTGAAAAGACAAGCCCTTTCTATGCACGTCTAATATTTGATTTTAATGAAAGTGAAATACATAAACAGCAATAAGGTGCTTCGACTTGTTGCTCTGACACATACACAATGCCCCCCACACAAACCACATCAGTCATCATTTCACACTAAGATTTTTAACTGCCCTTTGTTGAGGTCTCCAAAAGACATAGATAAAAATAATTAATATGAGGGATAAATAAACAGACAAAGAGCCACCCTTAGTTGAAGTAATGTTTTAGGTCAAACAGCAGGTGCTGGCTCTGTGGCATGTTCTTATTTCATATAGACCCTTATTCTTTACTTCTGAGTGCAGCTTCTATTCTATTCCAAATAGCCTACTTTTTGAGTCACAAGGGTATAATTTTATGATTCCTTTTTTTTATTTTTTTATTTTATTTTTCTCACCGATTTCCTTAGCTGATATTTTAATGTTAAACAATCTTTAAACTTCTGTGTATTGAATTGATTAATTAAAAGCATTACTTATTTGCCATAAATTTATGAAGTCTGTTTTATAATTGCTTATTCTTTTCTGCTCCAAACAAGAACACTGAGATTAGATGAAATACTCAGCATTGAAGAAAAAGGCTTTTTTTGTATTACAATGGGAAAAAACAGCATGAAACTCTGCAATGTCATCCCCATTGCATCCTGTCTGAAAAGTAGATATCCTACAATTTCAGCACTAGAAATATTTTCTAACTTTCATCTGTAGCAGAAAATAAGGATTCAGTATTACTGTGAGACATTTTAGTATGAGACGAAACATTGGAAATAGCTACAGTTATATAGTAGTATAAGTTTTCATTTTCACAAGAAGGTACAATCCAGTCTTCTGCAATAAATGATTGCATGGTTTTCCTGTATAAAACAGTACGGTGAGAATAGGACTTATGTTTTTAAAGGAAAAGTTTCAAAAGTTAGAGTACACACATTATTTAATCATTTAGAGGTTGCAGACCTAGTTCAAAATGATAGTGGAAAGAAACTCAACGAAGGGGTTAATTCACAGGTTCTTGTAGAAGTTTTTGACAATAGTTCACTTTCCCTTTGTTTAAACACCCCTAACCCTTTAGACCCCAAGGTGGGTCTAGATTTTATTGGACCAATTGACCTTGGTGGAGAAGAAGGGGAGGTTGGTGAACAGGATTTTTCTGGGGGGAAGGGGAAAGGGAAGAACCCAGTGAAAACCAAAAGGTAGGGGAAGGTATAGTTGTAGGCCAAGATAAAGTGACACACTCTTACAATGGCTTTAAAATCTTTAACTTGAGTGGTGTGGAAATTAAATGGGAACACTTTTCCCTTTTTGCAAAAGGTTTTAAATTTGTACCCTCCGTTAGGTTCGATATCTGTGCTACACTTATTGAGCTAAAGTTATTTACAAGAAAACTGAACTTTGCTTTAATGTTCGACCAGTCAGATGTAGGTGACTTAGCACAATTTAGGAAGGCAAGTACATACAACCCCCTCTGCATCCAGCTTTGTGAGCTTTTGAGGAAGTTTGTGCTTCTGATATTTACAATTTTAGCATGGATAAGAAGTTTTGGAGGAAGTGGGGTTTTAAAACCAATTTGACTAAGGAAGAAAAAAACATTTTAGAGCAGTTAACCTCAGACAGAGAGATTTGAATTATGAAACCCGACAAAGGGGGTGGTACGGTTTTAGTTAACACTATTTCATATTGTAGTCAAATTTTGGAAATACTGAGTGATATTAGTGTGTACATACCAGTATCCATTAACAAAATTAATATTTCTTACAGAAAAATTGATTTAGCTATTGAATAATTAGTATTAGAAAACAGATTAGATGATAAATTAGGGAACATTTTGATTAATAGGAAGCCTGGAATAGCTTCCTTTATTGGTATCCCTAAAATACACAAGAGTACTACTGATCCGCCATACAGGTCTATTGTTTCAAGTAAGGGATCAAAGACCTACCCTATAGCCACTTTTTTGGACCATACCCCTAAACATGTTACTGATGATTTTGTACGTCTATTGAAGGACTCATGGGATTTCCTATCAGGTCTAACCCTGCAACACTATGAAGGGGAAGTGTATTTTTTGACCATTGATGTGGTTGATTTATTTTCGTGTATTCCAACAAAGGAGGGTTTGGATTTATTTTGGTCAATATAGAATGAAAAAAAAGTCTACACTTAGTTTTGAAGTAGACTTATTGGTGGAACTTATGAGTATTGTACTGGAAAACAATTTTGTATATTTTGAAGGGGAGACATTTAAACAGGTTAGAGGAGCAGCTGTGGGGGCAGCTTGTGCCCCCATATACGCTAACCTGGTTCTCCTTAAATGGGAACTTCAGTACTTGTTCAACTCTGTTTATTGGAAGAACATTAGGTTATATCGCCGCTTTTTGGATGATATATTTTTCATCTGGGAAGGTTCAGCGAGTGCTATCATCAATTTTATTGAGTTCCTTAATTCAACTACTACTACTGTCTTTCGGCTTTTCCCGGTTAGGGGTCACCATAGTGGAACTCCGGTCAGTTAATGATTGGCAGTAGATTTTTACGTGCTGGCTTGCCGGGCCTAACACACAACCTTCAATGAAGGAACGCCCATTCATGCATGTCGACACACAGAAGACGCCTTAAATGAGAATCGAACGTGCAACGTCTAACTGTGAGGCGACAATTCTACCGCAGCACCACCACTGCAGTAATTCCTTAATTCAACTACTAATTTTTTTAAAATTCACATTCAATTTTGACCAGCAAGGAATCGACTACTTAGATGTAAGGTTGGACAGAATTGATGGAGGTCTAAGGTCTAGGATTCATAGAAAGAATACTTTTAGTAATTCCTATCTGCCTTACAATAGTGATCACCCCTGCAAGCAGAAAAAAAGCATTGTGAAGGGTCAGATGATTAGAGCAGCAAGAATGACCTCGGAAAGGGTAGACTTTTTATCTGAAATTGAGTTTATTTCTGAGTTGTTTACAGTAAGAGGTTACCCTGTCAACCTGATAGAGGAAGTATCAAATGAGGTTATAGCGGGGTGGGGTGTAAAATACTTTACCCTTTTAGGTAACACCCCACAGTGTACCACTATGGAAAGGGTTACTGGTGATCAACCTTTTAGGAAGGCTTTGGTTTTACAGCATAGCTGTGCTTCCAGGGAAATTAAGGACTTAGTTAAAAGGAACTGGAAGATGCTGAAGTTTAACCAGGACATTGTTAATAAGGTAGGGGAGAATCCAAGTTTTGTTTTTAAAACAGGGACCAACTTAAAAAGGCTTTTTGAAAAGAATAATAACAAGACTAGACTACAGGGTGATCAGGGTATGAGAAAGTGTGGAAGATGCGGTTATTGTAAATACATTTTTGATAAAGTAAAAGTTACTTTGAACAATTATGCGAAGAGTAGTGTGCAGTTTAGAAAGGGTAACTGCACCAGCAGAGGCATAGAATATCTGGCTTTGTGTAAAGGTTGCCCTAGTTTTTATGTTGGAAAATCAGAAAGGGCACTTAATAAACATATCTATAAACATACCTACAATATTAGGAAAAATAATTTACATAGTGCATTGTACAGGCACCTACACACGGAACCTACCGACATAGGTTTTCTTTTCGGAATTCTTGAACAAGTTCATATAGACCCCAGGGGTGGGGATTGGGAGAATTGGCTGTGCTGCAGGGAGATTTATTGGCAACTAAAACTAAATGCAACTCAACCTCCAGGACTAAACAATCATATTTCTATTAAACCATACTTGGTTAGGAGAACTGAGAAGTTGTGATGAATTTTTAATATGGGGACTATTTTTCAGCAAGTTTCACTGTATCTGTATTTTGTGACAACTTTTTTGTTTTATAACCATACAGGTTATTTAAATTCTATAGGTTTATTTAAACTATGGTTATGAAAGGATTTCGTTATTGGAGCATTTTGGATTTATTTTGTGAATATTTTACATTTTAGATGAGAACTGTGTACATATAGCTTTAAAAGGTTTTGGCGCTGTTTTATACAGAGGGGTATTTAAATGGGAGGGGTACTATAGGTTCATAGGTTCATACTAGGCTATCTGCCCTAGGGCATTTATAAGCCTAGCCAGAATGTGTTTGGCTTTCGCCACCCATTTTAAATTTATTTTGCTATGCCCTTTTTCGAGGTTAGTATACTGTGCCTCTGTCTAACAGTGACACAGAAGTGATACCCGGGGTAAACCTACGATCTCCCATCCACTCATCAAGATTCCTCTTGAAGAGAGTCAATGAGGGACTCTGCCTAACCTGGATAACCTGGACTGGGATTTTATTCCAGAGTGAAGGGAGCCTCTGGGTTATGAATCTGTCCCTCCAGCATGTCCTATTTATTTCAGTGCTGAGGTTCAAGCTCTCTCGGCGTAGCTCGATGGGATTTGGATTTTCTGAGGTGCAGCATGTCCATTAATTCCGGGTTGGACATGGCTTTATACGTCAGGCACAGATCGCCTCTGAACAGGCGGTATGCCACTGAGTAGAGCTGGAGTTTCTTTAACCGGGCAGCATATGGCATCTGTTTGAGCCCTTTGATCCTCTTGGTGAGGTACATTTGGGGCCTTTCCAGTTGCTGCAGGTGTCTGGTAAGGTACATCCCAAAAGGGGCATTGTACTCAATTATGGGCCTGATGAGGGATGAGTAAAGAGGCACGATGACATCCCCTGATCTAGATGTGAATCCCTTCTTGATTAGGTGGGCTATATAAAATGTTTTTCTAACCACTTTGGCCATGTGGTTGTCAAATGAGAGATTGCTGTCAACTTGGGTCCCCAGGTAAAACAGAAATGCTGCTTCTTCATAGGTTCATAGATTAGTAGTAAGCTAACTGCCCTTATGAGCCATTTTAAGTCTAGCCAATTATCCCTTGTGAGACTCAAACCCTGCCCCTTGTGGTTGCAAGGCAAACACCTTAACCATTAGGCCACCCTCCCAACCCAGTACAACTATGTTTTTTGTACTTGAAAAAGCCCTACATTTGAGTCAGGGTGAAAGCGCTTGTGGTGATTTTTTAATAAAACAACTGTTCTACGATCATTTCCTGTTGATGCCTGGACCGTATTTCTTGTTTTTGTTTTTGTTTCTCCTGTATAAATCCCAGTTTATACATCCAAAAAATAAGTTACCTTGCCTGTGCCTTTTCTGGAGGTGTCATATAAGTCACATTAATGCTACAGTATCCCCAAGGAAGGGGGACCAAAGCAGAAGATAACTGGGAGGTGTGTGATCAGCTTTCCTAGCTGCATATGAGTGGTAGTTTTTTCATTTGGTGGTACAACAGTATGCATTAATAAGGACAAGACATAGAGATAGTCATAGTGATTCAGGTCACATGGCCTCCACTGACAGGAAACACTATGGCTTAACAATAATGCTGTCACTGCAAACATACCAGTAAAGGCACAATCTGCCTCATTTACTGCCTGGATGACTGCCCCTCTGGGATAGGTTATTTTGAACACAAAAAGGGAAATTGTCTAGGCTTAAAATGACTCACAAGAGGAGCTAGCCTAGTACTTACATATGAACCTATATGGTGAGATGTTAATAATTCTGATGAACAATGGAGACAGATTCATGACACTGTTTTAGGAAACACCACAAACTGCTAAGTCCGAATATGTACAAAATGTTTGCTAAACCTTATAAACTGAAGAGATTTATTCTGTAGTATCATTGGTTCATAGATATATACTAGGCTAGCTTTCCTTGTGGGCATTTAAGCCTTCCTAAATTCTCTTAAGGATGAAAATTGAACCCTGTACCTTCTGTTTGTGAGGTAAACACCTTAACCATTAGTTCAACCATATAAAAAGAGGGCAAACAGAGACAATGAGGAGACCACAGAAGAAACTGGAAAAAATAATAGAAAAAATAAGAAGGAAGAAAGAAGAGACAAAAACATCCATACCTTTCGTTGTGACTTCTGGGCTTCTTGAAACTGACTGGCGACCTCCAAAGATGAAATGCTCTGAAATGGAAAAATAAATAAAAAAAATACTTCCTGTCATGTTTAAACATTCTATGCAAGTGCAGAAAAGGAAATTGTGTAGGCATAATACAAAGGTGTCAAAGTGTTTGATTTAAAGGCAGTACAGTGCAATAAATGTCAACATACAGATGTACTTATGAATTATGCAGTAAGGCAGGTGACTAACAACAAGCAGAGTACTGAGGTCTTATGGCAGGCACTTACTGAGCGTGAGCAGAGTACTGAGGTCTCATGGCAGGCACTTACTGAGCGTGAGCAGAGTACTGAGGTCTCATGGCAGGCACTTACTGAGCGTGAGCAGAGTAATGAGGTCTCATAGGTTCATAGGTTCATAGGTTCATAGGTTTATACTAGGCTATCTGCCCTAAGGCATTTATAAGCCTAGCCCAAATTATTGTGGCTTACGCCACCCCTTATATGAAAAAATACTGTGCCCATTAGTTTGTTGTGCCTCTGTCCAGCAGTGACCCAGAGATGATTCCCGGGGTAAACCTACGATCTCCCATCCACAGGTCTAGATTTCTCTTGAACAGAGTCAGCGAGGTGCTCTGCCTCACATGGACCGGGATTTTATTCCACAGCATAGGGAGTCTCTGAGTGATAAATCTATCCCTCCAGCATGTCCTATTTATATCCGTGCTAAGGTTTAAGTCGCTTGCTCTAGTGGTTTTGGTGGATTTGGATTTTTGAGGTGGAGCATGTCCATTAATTCCGGGTTGGACATGGCCTTGTATGTCAGGCACATGTCACCTCTGAGCAGACGGTATGCGACTGAATAGAGCTGGAGTTTCTTCAATCTGGCAGCATATGACAGATTTTGGAGTCCCTTTATCCTTTTGGTGAGGAACTTTTGGGGTCTCTCCAATTGCTGCAGATGTCGGGTGAGATACATCCCGAATGGGGCATTGTACTCGATCATTGGTCTGATAAGTGAAGAGTACAGGGGAACAATGACCTCACTAGATCTGGATGTGAATCCCTTCATGATCAGGTGGGCAATGTAGAAGGTCTTTCTAACCACTTTAGCAATGTGAGTGTCAAAAGAAAGGCCACTGTCAACCTGGGTCCCCAGGTCCCTGATAACCTCTTCTGTGCTTAGTGGCTTGCCACCTATATGGTAGCTTGGGGTTACCTTGTTTTTCCCGAAGGGTATGACTATACATTTTTGGCATTTAACTTCAGGCCATGGCTCTGGCACCAGCTATCTGTTTCCGTGAGTCCCTTCTGAAGGATATTAGGTGTCCGATGCACTTTCCACTATGGCCCAGTTTGCAGTCATCTGCAAACTTTGTCAGCCAAAGTCCTCCCATGTTGGCCTGTACTTCTGAGAAGTAGATGCCAAACAATAGGGGGCCAAGGACCGAGCCCTGTGGGACACCACTTGTGACCGGCTTGGAGTCTGACACAGCGCCAGCAACTCTAACCCTGTGGGTTCTGTCCTTAAGCCAGTTTGCAACCCATCTTGTGACATATGGGTTTACATTTAAGCTGGTAAGTTTTTCTACAATACCCGAGTGGGGTATTGTGTCAAAGCCTTTGCAAGGTCAAGGTAGGCTGTATGGACTGCCTTTCCTCATCAATGGCCTTGGTGACTATTTCAAGAAGTCGACCAAGTTCAAAAGGCATGATCTTCCCTTGACAAAGCCAAACTGGGTCGGGTCCAATGTCTGCAAGTCCCCTATATCTTTGTTTATGAGCTCCATTATGATCCTCTCCATAGCTTTGCAGACTAGACTTGTTAAGCTTATGGGGCGGTAATTACCAGGGTCCGTGAGGCCACCTTTGTGGAGTGGGACCACAGTTGCCGTCACGCCACTCCTTGGGCACGTATCCTGTGGTAAGGCTGAGATTAAACAGCTGCCTTATGTGCGGGTTTAATTCCTCATTTAGCTCGTGTAGCACACAGCCGGGGACACCATCCGGTCCCATTGATGCTGTGTTTTTAGCTTTAGAGAGCAGCTTTCACCTGCGCATTTGAGATGTCCGGGAGGCTACACTCGGCTGGTATAGTTATCTCTCCTTTAGGGGGGGAGAGGGGGGTGAAGTTTGCACTGAAGCTGTCTGCCAGTATGTTGGCAATGTCTGTGGGTTCAGTGATTTTTGTATCATTTTGGACTAATTCTGAGCATATCTGTGAGTTTCCACCCAGGTTCCTAACATAGCTGAAAAAGGCCTTATGATTGTCCTTTGAATCCATGGCAATTTTTCTCTCAAAATTGGCCTTAGTTGATTTTATGAGTGCTCGTATTTTTTACTAATAATGATCAGGGGTGACTTCCCTTTTATGGATTTTGTTCTATCATGTAATAGCTTTCTCCTCTTATTGTAAAGTTTGTTAATGGCTGGGGTCCACCAGACTGGACGTTTGCCCTTTGTGGAAAGAGTCTTGGTTTTATTTGGGATTGCCTGATCCATGCAGTCCTGGAGGTGTTCATAGAAGGCATTTGTAAGGGCTTCCATAGCTTGGGTTGTGGTTTCCTCTGACTCAGGGGCCTTGAAGGATACCACACCAGTCTTGAGTAGTGTGAAGTTTGCTTTAGAGAAGTTCTTCACTATGGTCTTTTTGTTTGGGGTGGGGCGGGATGTGGATTTCCAGTGAGATTAGTTTATGATCAGATCTCACCAATGAGGGATATACTTCGTGTGGAGCATTTTGTCCCCATGTTTGTGACAATGAGATCTAGTATATTTTCTCCTCTCGTGGGAACAGTAACTAGCTGTTCCATGGCATTTGAATTTATGAACTCCAGGAACCGTTGGGCTAGAAAGTTAGGGCTTGAGTAATGTTCCCAGTCTATATTCGGGTAGTTGAAGTCTCCCAATATGATGGTGTTTGGAGATACATTTATACCCTCCAGTGTCTTCAGGAAGGCTGTGTGGGGTTCCTGAGTTTGAGAGGGTGGCCTGTAGCATGCTACAATTTGTAGAGCAGTTTTGCCTATGGTTAGTTGCACCTGAATGGTTTCCGAAGCTTCATGCGTTGCCACCAACCTGGAGGTGTGAGTATCCTTTATGAATATGGATACACCCCCTCCTTTTGTGGAGTGGTCCGGGTTTTGGGGCCGGAACGCATGATATGAGGTAAAACCTAATAGTGCCGGGGTGCTCTCAGGAGCCTTGAACCAGGTTTCAGTTACAGCACAGACATCGATGTTCTCCATACTGAGAAGGGCCTCGAGTGCGTGCATTTTGAGATTTAGACTTCTGGCATTGAGCAGCATTACCCTCAATTTCTCACTTACTGAGTGTGAGCAGAGTACTGAGGTCTCATGGCAGGCACTTACTGAGCGTGAGCAGAGTACTGAGGTCCCATAGCAGGCACTTAGTGAGCATGTGCTGCCAGCAAGGGCTCCTTATTTGTATTCTTTTTTTTAGTGCAGCAGCAGAATGACCAAAGAACTGCTAAGTGTTTCCATGTTCCTCCTTAGAGAAAGAGAGACCTGTTCAGTGGTAAGTGCAACTGGAAGGAGTTGGTCAGAAGGCAAGTAGTCGATAATGGCTCAGAAGCACTATGCACACACTTACACTTCCCCACACCAGTCCCAATTTTCCAGAAAAGAAGCAGCTCAGGCTGCTGTTTTCTCCATTTGCAGCTCGAGCTACAGCAACCAGAGCACTTGAAGAGAGGGGTCGGGGTGGCATTATTATTAAAATGTTACCTTATAGACGAGAGGTATAGGGGTTGATTCAAAAAAGGGAATTATTTAGGCTCAAAATGGTTTATATGGATGGCCTAGTAATTACCTGTGAATCTGTGAACAATTAGTATAAAAACAGTACATGTTTACCACAAATAAATGCCCAAAATTTAAATAACTCATGTCAGCTTACCTGTCGGTTATGATGTTTCTGATAAAGTAGTAAATGATGGTCTCATAAATAAGCCCTGTTATTATTCTACTAAAAACATAGACTAAAAATAAACTATATGTATGTATGGGTTTCCTAAAGGTGACATATCTGATACCAATGGAAGATACGATCTGACCATTGATGCTATCAAGCTCAGGAGGATCACTCTTGAAGGAATCATGAAAGTCCTGGGGGTTTCTGGTGCTCAGGATGCTGTTTTCTCCCTTTGTTTGCTCTACCTGATTGCATATATGGAGGGGAGACAGAGACTTTGTAGGACTAGCCAGACTCCAACAAAACAGCTCCATGCATCTCAAAACAGTTAGAGGATACCTATTCAATCACCTAACACTTAAAATACTCCACAGTAACCTAAGAAGTCTCTTGAACAAAATCATAGAAGTTTATATCTGTATAGCCCACTACCCCCGCAATCTGTTCAAAAGCACAGAGACCTGACTAAAGCCAATTAGCAGAGATAATGAAGTACTCCCATCATGTTATAATAAACTCAGACTAGCTACAACCAACAAAAAGAAGGTGGGATTGCTTCTTTCTACAGAAGCATTTTAGATCTCTCCCCTTATCCTAAAACTTTACCAATTTTCAACAAAGCTAAACTTCTCATCTCACTCCAGAAGCTGAAAACTCACAAATTTCTAGCCATCATAGGCCTATACATACTGCCTGACAACAACATAACCGTCTTGGAAGGGAGCCTCTCCTGGATCTTGGCCAACAAAAGATGGGAAACCACCTAGCTAGAAGTTGTTAACACAGACTGGCAAAATATAATCCTAGAAAACCCAACACATTTAATTCAGCTAGACATATTCTTTCAATTGATCAAGACTGAAACTACAATTAACAATGCCACATCTATAGAATCAATCCTGTTTTGTATTCCAACATCCACCACAAATAATGTTGCTGAATGTGGCACCCTGCCTGATAACCTAAGTGCCCACTAGTTAAGCTACATAATCAGACACCCCAAACTGTCCTACTAGGTCCATCACTATAATTCAGTCAGAAACCTTAGTGATATCAGTAAACAAATGTTTAGTTTAGCCTGCTCCAGATCAGCTGGGCTTCACTTAAAACTCTTTCCCTTAATATGTTTAGTAAAAGATTGCTAAATATCCTGGCAGGATAAGCATCATTAAGAATCAAACGAGTAAAAAATAAACCAGCCTGTTGGTTAACAAATAAAGTCAAGCAACTTGGAGATAAAACCTGTATGTCATGACTGCAAATCAAGTCTCAGTCATTCCTGAAACACTAAAGGTGGTTCAAGAACAATAACAAACAATCATAAAACAGGACAAAAACCAAAAAGCTTATTAAAGAAACAATCAAAATTCATCATTAGGTAACCCAACAATTATTGAATTCCATAAATGCATTGCTCAGTCTAACTCAAACCAGTCAATTTTCAACCAATAAATTCCAAAGTATTGCTTCACAGCTTAAATCACATTTTTTCATACAGTAATCTCCCTCCTACAAAACAAAACTATTACAAATCCGGCCATCTCACGCCAGTCATTGAAGCCACAACAGACCTTACTCCACTGCAATCAACAATTAAAAAAATATCTAGGCACCCTTAAGAAAACAACCACTGCCCCTGACCAAGTTCCATCTGAATGCCTTATACTCACTGCAGATAGCCTTGTATATCCTATCTATATTCTGTCTTGATTCTAATAAACTGCTGTATCCAAGAAAAATAATCACCATCTTATGGGAAAAATTGTCTATAATATCTCTCCATAAGGATAGCTCATCAATCTAGCTCACAAATTATAGAACAATTGTCATTCATCATTATGCAAAATCCTGGAAAGATATACTTCATCCATACTTCATACATTATTTCTTATAACTTTCTCTCTCCCTCACAGCATGGTTTCAGTCCCAATCACAGTGCAACAACTTCCTTTCTAAGGTTCACAGATATTATAAACCACAATAGAAATTCAGGTCATCTAACCTCAGCCTTATTTCTGGCTCTATCCAAGGCATTTGACACAGTTAGTCATTAAATTCTCCCCACTAAACTCTCTTCCTATGGGCTATCTCCCCCTCACATAAATTGTTCCTTAGTTACCTCACTAATAGATACAAATCAGTGAAATGGCAAAATAACTTATTGTCTTTCTTGCCTTCATTCATTGGAGCCTCACAAAGCTCAATCCTAGGATCACTTCTGCTTAACTTACTTATCAATGTTCTAAACACAGCAGCCAAACAGACCACCATAGTCATGGCTGCAAACCACTCTAATATGTGTTACTAGGACACTGCCCATGCTGAAAAATATGCAGCCAGAAGTCTGTCTCCTTTATAGAAGCTTAGTTCAACAACTCACAACTCTTCCTGAGCCCCCCCCCCCAAAAAAAAATAAAAATAAACTACTACCATTCACCCTAACTCTCTCTTTCTCTGTCCTCCCAAAGAAACTAACTTTAATATATTGTCATTCAACAAGGCCAATATAGAAATGATATCCCACTACAAACTACTAGGCATGATTATTAATAACTACCTGAAATTTGATCTCCACATTCAGCAAGGCATAATGAAGACAAACCAAAAGCTAGGCTGCCTCTATAGAATGAAACACTATATTACTGAGTCTGCTAGACAAAACATAGATACTTCCTTTCTACTCTCCACCTCATTATATACCTCTCATTTCCTAACCAGTCTCAACTCTGATATATCAGGAAAACTAGAACTATGCTACAATAAAGTAGACAAATTCACAGCCAGCCAAAAATATTTATCACATCAGTGCCTCCCTGTAAAACAACTGAACTGGCTCAATCTAAATTCCCTGTTGTACTCAGAGTTAATTACATGCTTCAAACTACTGCCAAGCCCTGAAAAATTCCCATGTCATCATCCCATCATTAAATGTTACAATACCAACAGATCTCTACGCCAATCTGACAAATCATTCCTCTCCAGAACTACACCTGACAACAATGCAGGGCACTCCCTGTATTCCCCCTGGATTGCTAATAGCTGGAATACCTTTCTGCTCCACTTATCAGTCTGCAACCTGAAGGACTTTAAATGGCTCTGCCCTTTCATCACCCCTTAGTTAAACCACTACTAATATAGCTCTATGAATTTGTGCTATAACTCTCTGCTGCACAAAACTTAATGTACTGTTATCACAACTGTACTTTCCTCTATTTTGTCATCTCCTCTATCTTTCTTGCAATCCCCCGCCCCACCTTTCTTTTTGGCTCTAATTTTTTATCTTATCTTCCTATGTTCTAGATTTTGAACAAGTCATTTGTGTAACACATATTCTTACATAAAACCTGACAATCCATGCTCCTAATGATATTTTACTGCATACACCTCCCTGTATTAGAAAAATATTCCTCTGCAACTCCCATAACTATTATTTTCAGTCAAAACTGTTAATAAATGATATAACTGATGTCAAGGATATCTGAATAAGGGATTGCATGCTTGTCAATGAACCGAACTGTAAATGATGTAACAATGCAAATAACATTTATGATATCTGTAAAATCAAACTTCTTTTACCAGGCCTCCCCATTTGGAGCGTGCTGATTAACAAATGCCAATCAATAAACATAAATACACACACACACACACACATATCTATATCTATCTATCTATATATATATATATATATATATATATATATATATATATATATATATATATATATTTAAAAATGCAAAGCCACAATAAAACAATAGGGGATAGCTGTAGAAAAATTAAGAGGAATTAAATTTTGGATTTAGGTTGAAGGAATAGAACCAATTGTGCTATATCAGAAAGCTGTTACTGAGCCTTACCAGAAACCTCTAATAGGATATTGAAAGGTTTTTACCAAAACTGACAGAGAAGAAACATCTTGCTTCCATAAAACACTGTTGATAATCTACTGAAAGAAGTCACTGCAGAAAATGAAAGGTGAGAATATTTAGTACATGGCATGGAACCTTGTCAGAATATTCTAGTCATTAAACTAATAAAGTAGACATAACTGGAGATAGAGATGTAATAAACAATAGTGATGAATTCTTTAAGAAATGAAATGTAACTTGAACAAACCAGCTTTATATGATGCACTAGCACTGCAAAGAAATAAAAAATATAGACTGGTTCTTTAAAGGAGAAAGAAGTACAGAGAAAGGAATTAATGTGCAAGTAAATAAACATGAATGGTTTATACGGGATTGACATATGAAATTGAGTAATGCAAGACAATTTTTGTAAACAAATGCTATGATACTATATATTTACTACTGTATAACTTTTTCAATGTAAATAATCTGTGTGTTTATTCTTGTAAAAACTGATGTTATCATGTTGGTGCTTTTCTCCCCGGGCCTCCACTGAAAATGGACATATATCCAGTTGGACTATCCCGGTAAACAAATGTAAAATAAAAATAAAAAATAAATAAATAAATAAATAAGACAATAACTATGGAAAAAGATCTTGAATTTCTTATTTATGTATATGAACTCATTCATTTGCAAATTACAGGTTAAGAAACAGAAGAATAAAGACATAAACCTGTATTGTTAAGTGAAGAGGCTATGACTTCTTTTTCACATCATAGGAGTCATATTGTGGAAGACATGGAGACAAATAATGAAAATATTAACCCTATTGTTTTCCCAAATAATAACCATCATTACCAGTGTTTTAAATTAAGTTAGACAGAAGAACTTCAGTGAGGGATAAAGCTAGTCATACAAAAAGATGGCAAACATGTGTATCTTTTATGTCCCTGTCTCCTTCTTCTCTAAGAGAATGCTCCATATTTCAACAGAATTGGGCTCACTTGAGCTGCTACATGGAAGACATCATTTAGGTTTGCTGAACACAGGTAAGGAGAATTGGGTATGGTGCACTTTACAACCTTGTATGATAGGCTAAAAGCATCAGTAATTAAGGAACATGTGCAATGGGAATAAGAAATGTAATACAGGGTGATGTAGAAGAATGCTAGAGTAAGAAAATTTAAAAACATGGGACAAAGTGCCAATATTAGTGCACTGTACTGAGAATTAATTGTTATTAAAATGACAAGGAACCTCTGAGGTGGTAGGGAAAATGAATGATGAACTATGGTGTGGGGTGTTTGGAGCTTTTGGTTTAATGGATAAAGTGGGCCCTAACCTTAAAATTCTGTATAGAAAAGGTAGTAAAATAAAATCATTATTTGAAAGAAATCAGGTTAAATGTGACTTAGTTACCTGTTTTTTTTTTTTTTTTTAAACTAGGATTTTATTGGCTTCCTAATTGGGATAGTTGTTGATAGGTTAATTGAAATGTACCTGAGTTATAAATTTGGTTTTGGATTTTGCCAGCCCACATCTGATGAAGTTAGAAAAATGAAAACATAATTGTGGACATTTATGTTGTGTTTTTAGCCATTAAACTATGTGTGTGATTTTGAGCACTGCCCGACAGCTTTATTGCTTCGCCTTCCTGGGTTACAGTTTGTGTTTTTGCTGTATTAATACCATTGTAGTAATTTAAAGATACATTTGTTTTTAACAAAGACATTTAATTTGAAGTTTTGATCATATGATTGCTATATAGCATTTAAATGGAAGGAAATTAGGTGTTTTTGTGTCTGATGAAGTTCTGTTTTTATGGTGGAATAAAGGAATGAAAGCGCTTATAAAGCCTTTCTTGAAGCTGGTGTCATTGCCTTATTTCAGAGAAGAACCTTGTAATTTGTTTTTTTGGTTTGGTGAATTTTTGACTTTTACTTCATTTTTTGTGGTTGGTGAACTATAAAAAAGAAAACTAGAACATAGTTCTTAGCAGATAGGTCACATAAATGTGTTTAAGCCATGGAAGGAAGTTTAAGCAGCTGTAGCCAACTATCATGATGAAACAGATGTCATTAGGCTGGTACCAGAGAATTCCACCTTGCTGTTCCACTAGATAAAAACAATGTTTATGTCCACAAAAATGGGAAGAAAAAGGTTTTATTAAGAAATAAAAGAGGGTTTTTAAGATACCTGGTAGAATAAATTTAGTTCAATATAATTAAGAAATGCTTTCAGAAAGCAATGAAACTAAAACAATAAAGGGTGAAAGGTTAGCTGTAAGAAAACCACGGCTGGTAAGCCAATCACAGCAAGCCGTCATTTGTCTGAGGCAGGTCAACTCAGACTCAGGTTTCAGTGGGGGGGGGGGGTAGGACAGGTAGGGTCAGGATAGGTAGGAGGGCTGAGGTGGGATGGGCTGTCCAGGGGAAGGATTGAAAAGGCTGGTAACAAAGCAAATCAGTCTTTTCGATCTCTACCTTGGCAGCTTGTCTGATCAACTTATCTGTGGATTACTAGTTTGTGTTTGAACTACGTGGGTGATCTAAGAACAAGGTAGGGTCCTTTTGTTTGTTTTTGGTTTAATCACATGCTTTAGTGGCATTTATCTGTATAATCTGTAATATGTATAGTTAATAGTGTAGGAAGCTTATGGTATTATGCTTAAGGGCATGCAAGCAGTTTTTCAGCAGATAAGTGAGGGTAATGTTGAATTTATTTGGTGTGTTATAATTGGATTTTGTTTTGCAGGCCTGTATTTCGATGCTATAAGGAAGGGTAGGAATTAAGTTTGTACTTGTAAGGTATCAAGTGAAAAGTAGAACACCAGAAGGGTTTTGTAAGTAGTTAAACTAAGGATTTGCACTGACTGAATTAAAGCATAGTTAAAAAACAGAAATAACTAGGGCACATGCTCCTTAGAAGGCCTGGGGTTATACATGAGACACAGGAAGTGTTGTACAAGTGAAAAAAAAAAAAAAAAAAATATATATATATATATATATATATATATATATATATATATATATATATATACACAGGGGGTGATATGGTTGAGGCTTGGTTGCAAGCAGCTGAGGCCTACAATTAGTCACATGGCAGGGCCTGTGAGCTGAGACCTGCATTTAGCCACAGGGCAGGGCCTACGAACTGAGGCATGCAATTAGCCACATGGCAGGGCCTGGAAACTGAGGCCTGTAGTTAGCCCCATGGCAAAGACTGGAAACTGAGCCATGCAGGTAGCCACTTGGGGCATGGCCTGTGAGCTGAGGCCTATAGGTAGCCACATGGCAGGGCCTGGGAGCTGAGGCTGGAAAGTAGCCACAAGGCAAAGCCTTTGGAGAGGATCAGAAATAGTTGATGGCACTCAAGGGCGGTTTACTTTAAACTATTTTATTTACATGGGACAAAAAAATTATATCAGAGAAAAGGCTAGTTATGTTATTGTTGATGTTTAAAGACATTTTGGTTTAAGAGCATGTAAGCAGATTGTTTAAGTTACTATTTGATGAAATGGCTTTAGTTTGTATAATCTTGTAATTAAAATCAGTTATATTTTTGAAATGCCTGGAGATTAGGTTATAGACAGGCAAGAAGGTAAAGTATGTACTTGAAGGTATTAGACTAAATTCAAATGACAGAATAGGTTTAAATTAATACTTCAAGCAGGGTTTACTATGGGATTAAGGCTCACCTAAGGCATGAAACAAAGGCACACATGCCTAAGTGTGGTCTGAGGTTTAGGGATGAGATGCAAAAGGTTTTAGCAAAAGCTGAAATTGTTTTTCTTAGCAATCTAGCAAACAATATTCATGGCCTGCAATAATTAGATGGCTGGGATCAGTGAAAAATCACATGGCAAGGCTAGTGAGTTGGGGCCTTCTTGTATGCTTAATACAACATAAATCATGTTTGGTTAACTAACTTGTGCTTAATGCAAGTAAATCATGTCTGGTTAATTTCTTAGCAAATAAAATGAAATTAATAATAAAAATAATACTACATAATTCAGCTGAGTGGGTCATTAAAGTTAATCTAGGTCTTATGGAATTTACAGCCATTTGCAGGTTGTAAATGATTACATTTGGTAATTGTGGATAGAAAGGTTTGGCAAAAAGTGGAAACTCTTTTGTTCAAGACCGCAAAGCCAATGCTTATGTTTGATAACCCTGTGGATTTATTTGTTGTTTATTTTACCTGCTAACTAACACATTACTAAACATTGGAGCAAAGAGCAGTTGGTTGGCTGGGATTCTGTGGCTAAGTAGCATAATATTGTAACCATTTCAATTTTAGTGGTGTTACTTTCTTTAAGTAGAAAATGAAGAAGGGCAGAATGGTGGGGGGAGGTAATGGCTCAGTGCACAGAATTTCTTCAGGAAAGGCTGAAATATTTCATATGAGGTCAAAGCTTTAATTTGTTGGCAATATTTAGTTTGGTTTTTAGTTATCACTGAAAAGTGGCTTAGTGGGACAGAAAACATATTTAAAACATTTTCCTGTATGAGAAAGCAGGATTATTTCTAAATGGGAAAAAAATCATTTTAGCTGCTAATTCAAGCTAAGATCTTAACCCATGGCTGTAAAGTTTGCAAGAGAAGAAAAACTAGCTTGTATTTGCTGCAAGCAGAAGGTTTTCTCATCCCCCACTTCCTGCAGTGTAATTAGGTTTTATAGGGGTAGGTTTGGCGGAGACAAAACAGACCAGATAGCACTATGCACTTACAAAGGGAAAGAAAGGGAAGTTTTATGGCATTCCACTTACAGTTCATGGGAGGAATGTCAGGGGTGTCCAACCTTTTGGCTTGCCAGGGCCGCATTGAGTGAACAGAAATTGTCTTGGGGCCGCATATAAAATATATCATATAGTTAACTCTTCTGCTACCACGGGAGACCAAAGCTGACCTCCTGTCTGTACTGTAGGTACATTTGAACAATTAATAAATGTAATAAATGCCTAATATTTGTCGTAAAATTCTAATTCTCTAATCTAACAGTTAACTCTAACATCTTAGTTAATATATAGATTTTTTTTTTTTACAAATAAACAGATATTCACTACAGCACTAGCATTTCTCACTGGGAAAACCACTCCAGCATTCCATCTACATACAATGTCAACATTAGCAGTCCTACAATACTATAATCCACAAAAATAAGCCAACACATTTGCAATAAAGTAAACAATTCACATTACTGACTTAATAAAACAATTCTGAATAAGCTACAAGAGAGTCTCACCCAAACAAATGACTGGTGCCATAAACATTGCCTCAAGCTATATGCCAAAAAATGCGCAATCATCCCCTTTGAGTGATGTCCCCACAAATTATCACATTAATAACAATGTTGTAAGCATGCAGTCAGTTGTGAGGTGCTTGGGCACCCAGGTTGATAGAAATTTGACTTTTGACCACTACGTTGTCTCCGTTGTATGGAAAGCTTTTTACATGGCCCACCTCATTAGTAAGGGTATCTCATCCAGGGACAAGGAGGTCATAACATCCCTGTATTCTTCCTTTACAAGAGCAATTATTGAGTGCAACACCCCTTTTGGCATGTGTCTCAGCAAAGAAAGACTACAACCATTTCTGACAAAAAACAGGTCAAAGAACTGAGTTCACTTAGTTATCCAAACAGACTAAAAAGCTGTCTCTCACTGGCCCCTATAAATTTCATCACTGGCTTGCTTTCCAGGCTAAGAAAGATCCTGCCTCAAGAGACTTTCTCCTCCTCAGAAATACTGGTTATATTTAAAACACTCACTACAAAGACCACAGCCTTCACTGCAACTTAAACACGCCACTGTGTATGGACAGGTTCTTGACACAAAAACTTTCAACTTCTGTAAACATTTCCTCTCATCATCAAACAATGTAGTTCAACAACACTGCAACTGGATGGATAGCCATGAATGTACTTCTTAATTAAGTAGCATAGCCTTCATCAAACCAGAAGGAAAATCCACATACTAAACTTTCCCAGCTGGATGGCTAAGATCTAATACTGGTTACTCAAGTCTACTTGTCTAAGAAGGGGGGCCTATTTAACTAAGAATTCCATTTGCAAAAATATATTCAGTATACATATTAAATCTCTCTCTCTTATACACACACACACACACACACACACACACACACACACACACACACACACACACACACACACACACACACACACACACACACACACACACACACACACACACACACAGAAAAGGAGCCCCTACTTATAAAATAGGCAACCTCAGTAATCATATGACACAGTCTCACTGACAGAAATTGTCTGGAAGTCAAAATATCTGAAAAAAAAAATCATAATAGAGATGGATTCATCCATGTAATTTCCCACCACCAAAAGGACCATCAATAAATCAACAAACAACTGCTCAGCAAAAATGAAATCAATAAGAAATCTATAAACTCTCTAAGATCATACTACATACTACATACTGGAGTAAACATAACTTCCTTCCAATCTAAAGCCATTTGACATTCAGACATTTTAATTTATCTAGAAGTTATTCACAGACTGACCGTTTACTGAGCTGTAATGCTGACCATCACTTTTGAAAAAAACAAATTCCCAGACTTTGTCAATAGCTCAAAGTGAAGAAAAGATTACTTTTTTTATTTATTATGTATTTATTTAATTTTGGAAAATATCTTTAAAACTGTTAAATTGATTACAAACAGAAACACAGAAAAGTTATTTTGATAAGTAAGCCACAGACTGCTGCAAGAAATCAGTCACAGCACACTATGCTTACGTCCAAACCAATGATGCATACCTGTCAATTCCAAAAGAATTAAAGTAGCTTAATAAGAAAGTTATTTGCAAGGTTACATGACAGTTTTTACTGGAAATAAGTGGAGATGTTAAAAACGCTCTGTTTCTCATAATTATGCTGAAAAGTCTTCCAAGGTAAATACAACCTTCTGATTTAGCATGGAACCATACCTCTCAACCTTAGAGCAAGAATTCTCGACAAAGCGAAAAATAAAATTGGGACACAGGCCCAAAAATAGTTATGCATCACAGACACCATTGAAACAAGTGTAGCTGAAAATATTATACATCACGTATAATGTTTCTATCCCATTATTGTCAGTTAAGCATTATATGGCTCATTCAATCATGCCTTCTTTTGCAACAAAGAAAACCATACTTTGAAATGACAAATCCATTAAAAATAATAAAACACATCGGCTCCACATCCTTCAACTTCTTACCTGGAAACAACCACAGAGCTTTCACTGAAACTAGGTCTGCTTATTTCCACAGAATGACACCTCTCCCTAATTAAGTCTAATGGTATACAATCTACCAGGATCTGGACTACCTGAAATAAATTAAATTATGGCCTGTAAATTGCAAGTGCACTTTGTTTAATTAAACTACATTTCAAAGCCACTTGCTGTATTTTTTCAGTGACATCCTAATATCCATTTCCAGGTCACTTTACAAGACATTGGCAGTGGTAGACTTAGCATCCTCCAGATCCCTACCGGACCACACTCATACTGCTAACTTTGTCCATTAAATGTAAATATCCATCCACTGTAAATGGCAAGAAGCTATGTCTTAAAAAATCTATTTTTGGCATTCCTAGTACCCAAGTATCAGGTTTTGAAACAAAGAAATATATTCTCCACAGTTTAAAAGTCTCTGTCTTTAATAATCATCTACTATTGCAGCACTCCCAACACAAACACATACATAAACACTAAAACCCCCAACATTTAAAAAATGACATTGTGCGCACCTGATTTGCCAGTATTGATGATCCACCAAAGATGTGCTTACTGTTGTCCAATTTATCACTGCTTAGAACCCACCAATGATAAGACAGTACTGGGTGATTTTTTTGTTTGTCAAAAAAAAAACAATAAACTTTACATGCTACAGTCCCACATTAGTCAATCTACTACTGACCCATTAACCCTATGCTGCTGTCTCATTTTTACTACTTGGGAATGCATTACCTTGGATGACTACTTTTATTTCCTAAGCAAAAGACACAAATTGGAAGATGAGGCAAAAATCCAGACATTCTTTAAAAATCCATACAGTTGAGAGGTATGAGTTCATATTCAATACAACACTCTCCCTGTCAGGAAAGCTGCAATTTAATGAAAGTGTACTTTTAATGTAGGATGCATTTGTGAGCTAACTTGTTTGTACGTTAGCCTCTTTGTGTATGTGTCTGACTCTCTGTCATTCACACATAAACACACACACACTTCTACTTTCACACACACAAACGTTCTGCTTTCATGCATGCATTCACTCACACCATACTTACCTATTAACACAGGTTAAGTGCTGTCTCTTTAAAAGCCAATGGCGGCAAATTCATAGATGAGTCCCTCTTCAGCAAGAACACACACATTGATTCTTTGGCAAGAAATAATGGGCAAACACACAGACCCTTCTTTGGCATAAAAAAATAAAAACTAGAAGGATGCTTTGGTGCATGTGCACACCGATGTTAGAGTTACAGGTCATGGGCGTGAAAAACACAACAAAAAAGTGTTTTGGGACATGCGTACATCGATGTTGGAGTTAGAGGTAGAGGGCCACATGGCAGAGCTCTGAGGGCCGCATGCGGCCCGTGGGCCACAGGTTGGACACATCTAGATAGCGTTTGCAGTTTACAACTTTCGAGGATATAATATAGCAAGATAAGATGGGGAGCAGCATGTACATAAAAGAAGAATCAGAAGAGACGATGAAGTAATGAGAGTGAAAGCATAGAATATCAGCCAGTAATTGTCATTTCTCATCCTATTGCTTAGAATTTGACTTAGGCTGCATGGGTTTGCCGACTGTCACTGAATATCATGGGCCTGTCTACAAATACATTATTTCAACTCCTAGCTTCCACAGTTTACTGTAATCCTGATATCATGTTCCAGCTGTGTGTTAGAGGAGTTAACATAAGATTAACTGAGAAAAATAGTGTTTTACCCAGGAGTGGCGCGAGAGCAAGTCCAGTTATCAAAGAGATGAATTTTAGGACATAAGTTCTGTTAGTAAGGATTTGTGTAAGCAGTCTACTCATATAGGGAATGGAATGGCATTCCACATTTTTGAGACATGACATGAGAATAGAGATTCTCATTCTGAGTTTATTGATTCAGTCAGACTTTGTAAGTTTTTATCAATTAAAAATGGGGTTCAGTTGAGAATAAACTAAGTAAGAATGTTGGTCAAGCTTGGGAAATTTTAAGGGTGACTTGCTAGATAATATTAGGCAGTATTACAAAGGACAAGGGCTTGTTAACAAAACACCAGCAGAGCTGATATAGCAGAGTTAAGAACCTGGCTGTATTTAATTCTAAAGCCATCTGGAATTGATATAAATATATTTTTTTGCACTTGTTCTGTTTCAGTGATAGTTAACAAAACGGTACTGCATTTATTTATTTGCTGGCCACTTTGTTTCTCAGGGTTAGTTCAGAAACTAGTTTCATGGTGGGGGTGCTTTGCATTCTGTGAAGTCAGCCCACCTAAGGTGTTAGCTACATGCCAACCTCTCTGGGTTTATCTGATTGTCTGTGAGACTATTTTCTGTATTGTACTTCTGGTACAAAGACTTATATTTCTGTAATTTTGTGCTCATTAGTAGAGGTGATATAGCAGAGTTAAGAACCTGGCTGTATTTGATTCTATAACCATTTGGATCTAAGTATACTTTTTTGCACTTGTTTAGTTTCATTGATAGTTAACAAAACTGTACTCCATTAATTTATTTGTTGGCCTCATGTCTGTCTGCATTTTGTTTCTCAGGGTTAGTTCAGTAGCTAGTTTCATGGTAGGGGTGCTTTGCATTCTGTGGCGTCAGCCCTCCTGAGGTCTTAGCTACTGGTCAACACCTCTGTGTTTATATGATTACCTGAGAGACTTTTGTCATTCCTATTCCCATCCCATTTGCTTACTCAACTGGAAAGGACTACCCCCTTGCTTCTTTGATTTTGGACACTCCCCCTAGTGCCATCTCATCAGCTCATTCGGCTGATTACAGAGAGGGCATTTGAGAAGGTGAATCCCCTTTTTAAATCTTCAGCTATCTTCTGTTTCCTCCCTCCCCATCTTAAAAAAAATTACACATTATTCTGCTGCTTTTACTGCAGTTGTGTTCTTCCTGCTTTATTACCTTATTTTTGCTTTGCTGCATGCTCTTAAGTGTTCGAATGTTTTTATTCTACTGCATTTATTACTGCTTGCTAGTAGCCTGATTAAATGTATCTGTTATTCTAAGCATCTTAATTTTGGCACTTGGGCACTTGGGCTTCAAGAAAGTTATTTTACATTTAAGAAGGTTTTTGTGGTCTACACTTTTGTGGACAAACCTTTATCAAAACCCTCTCTTCATAAGTCCACCCAAGTATTCTGTACACTATATTTGGACAATTCCCATTAGTTTCTCCTGCCAGCATAATTGACATTGGCATATTGAGACTGTAGCGACTGCTTCATGTTTACTGACAACCCTCTACTCCTAGGACATAATTCTTCTACTTGCAAGAAATTCATCTACATCAGTAATCTGGAATCCGTGCTCTCTTGCACCACAGTCAGTACTCCTGACAAAGAGGAGATTGCCAGCATAAACATCACACTACCCACATCACATAACCAAGTACAACACCCACTCACCTATGCAGAGGTCCTCAATAAAAAACTTACCTAAACAGCAGAGACCTCCAAAACACACAAACATTCCACACACAGCACCAAACACATCACACACAGCAGACAACACACCAGTGTCTCACAAACAAAACCCATAAGGCAAAATAATAAACCAACACAGCCCACAGAGCATAACAATTAACCAAACATACTAGTCATTGGCAACTCAGTTGTGAGACACACCGATGTCCCACTCACCAGGCTTGACAAGGAGAAGGACACATCACATCACGCATGCACTTGTATTTCTCCACAGCAAGTACAAGTATAACTCTGTCATTGTCCATGCTGGTGTGAATGACTTCAGATGTGCCTCACTGGTCTATATGAAGAGAGACATGATTGAGCTCTCAGAGTATGTATCCCAGGCAGTTATGGCCTTAGATCTAAGCAACATCCTACCTGCACCAGGAATGATACCACAATACCAGCAAAAAATAATTGACTTCAACAATTGGCTTAGTTTCTGGTGTCATTCCAAGGGGATCCAGTATCTGTCTGCCTGCAATGACATGGTTGGCAGGCTTCAATGCTTTGCCAGAGATGGCCTCCACCTGTCACCCCTGGGATTCTGGATACTGACCAAGGCTCTTGACTCCCCCATTGTGTATTTTTTAGGCAATGTCCCAAAGACAAATCTTCCAACATAAAACATCTGTCAAAAAGCAAACTGAAGATCATGCTGCTTAATGCTAGGCGTCTTAACCTGAAAATGCACTCACTAGAGGCTCTCCTCACACTGGAAGATGCCAGCTTATGTGTGATCATGGTGACTTGGTTCAGGGCTGCAAAGAGCACCCCTGCTTTACCAAGTTATACCTCATTACACACATTCTGTCCTCAAAATGAGGTCAGGAAGACCATGGGTGGTGGAGTCTCTATCTTCATTAAGGGCAGGCAGACCTCCAGACTGGTTTGCCAGCATGATGCACTGGAATTACTCCAGGTGCACCTGGCAGTTGGCAAGACACCCATCCAAGTCATAGCTAGCTATAGACCCCCTTCCATGACTCAGGACACTCACTCCTCCTACCTGGACCTACTTGACTCCATCAAGGTATCCCCTAACACTTGATCCTTGGTGAATTCAACTAACCCACCATAGACTGGGTGAACTATTCCTGCACAAATCCACACACCCAACAATTACTTGACTTCATCAGTTTTAATGCACTAGAACAGCTCATCTCATCCCCCCAAAGGGGAGATAACATTTTGGACTTGGTTTTCACCAACATGGGTGACCTCTGCACCACTAGCATAGTATGTGCTTCCCTGGTGAGATCAGATCATCAGTCTGTCTAATTCAAAGTTTCTATCCCACCCAACTCCCCCAACCATAATCTGGCTTAAAAACTTCTCAAAAGCTGACTGCAACCTCCTATGGGAGGATATCAGTAGCTTCAAACCACCACCATCCTCAGATGATGCAGACAACTGTATTGAGCAGTATACCAATGCAGTATACAAAGCACCTGTACAACAGCATGGACTCAGCCATACCCAATAAAAATAAATGAAACTCATACATATACATACAATTTATGAAGTTTTTAATGAAGAGTTTCTCTTTAAAGTTGGTTCATTCTGTTTAATTTATTGTTAATTATGGAAACCTAGAAGGATATATATATATATATATATATATATATATATATATATATATATATATATATATATATATATATATATATATATATATATATGTGTGTGTGTGTGTGTGTGTGTGTGTGTGCTTTATGTTGTCAGTCCACATCCAATGAAGTTTTTATGAATGAAAATGTATTGTATTTGTGAAGCATTAATGTGCTTAGTGTGACATTTTTGGCTGAATAAACATCCTTTTATTGGCATCTGGGTGGTGTTTATCGTGTCCTTTGGCACATTTGCAATTACTTGGTGGTTTTGTGCCTTGGCTGAATTTTTCTGGATTTATTAGTTAGAAAAACATTCTATGTTGCCAGAATCATTAGCAATAGTATGGCATGCAGGTCCAAGGAAGTAATTGTAGCACTGTACTCATCCTTTATCAGACCCATCATTGAGCACAATGTCCCCTTTGACCTGTACCTAATCAGCCACTTGCAACAGTAGGAATGGCTTAATATGTTCCATATCAGGATAATCCAAGGTATGAATAACCCTGTCCTACACAGATTGCGTTAATGTCCAATCTCAGTAATCAGTCTCCAACAGGTTACCTAGAGGCCATCTATGCCTAGCATATAAGGCATCCACAGAACCGGTTCTGATGGATCTTTTGCATATCTGCATGAGAAACAGCAACAGAAACACTAGACTGAGGGACTCAGACTTCATCTGTGACATAAGTAGAACCTGCTGGAGGGACCATTATGTGTCTCAAAGGACCTGTGCTATGGAATAAGCTCCCATCTGAGTGAAGCAGTGTTCAACCCTGCTCCTATTCAAAAGAAACCATAATCATTTGATGGGAAGTCACAAATTCACCCCAAATCTGCCTGCCATGCCTTTCATGGATAGAGATCAACAGTAAATAAATGAACATAACCCCCCCACATAACCCTTTGCTACCTCTTTATTAACATATCCCACTATATAGGCATCCAAGGAACACTGGGACAAAAGGGTTGGACTGTATTGCTATCCATATAAAGACTCTGGTGGTAGTTAGCCTAGTATAAGCCTATGACACTAAATATGTATGGTGTCCTGGATGAAATCACTATTGCAGTATTCTTGACAAATTGTACATTGGACACATGATGTGCTCTGGGGTTTAAAGATGGATCTATGAATGGATCGTCAGATTATCTCTCCACTGGTCTGAATGCAGGTCATGCATCTGTCAGACTGCTCACTGTTTGGTTGTTGGTGCTTTGCTTTGTTCATTTTTCCAGATAAATGCCCCATTGTGGAAACTTCCTTTTTATATTTGTATTTTTGCTGAAAGTTGTAGATGCCAGCTAGGAGGGGTAAGAGTGAGTGTGTGAGACAGATTCCATACAAGCAATCACTTACCAAGTGTATTTTTTGCCTAGGCTCAGAACATGATAAAACATCTTGCTCTCTCAATCACTTATTGCAAAAAATTCTTATGTTTGGGCTCTCTACCATCAACATTCTCGAGAACCAGTGTCTTAAATACTTGGCCCAGTCCAAGATGGCTGGCAATGAATCCACGGGTGTCCCTCTTATGCTAAAAAAGAAAAGTTAGGGTGCCTTGAACAGATCAGAATTCCACTGTTTCTGACTACAATGTACACGCTGTGGATAAAGAACCCACAATATGGGAGGCTGGCATGATGGTTAAGGTGTTTACCTTACAGACACAAGGTGTTAGGTTTGATTCTTACATGGAGTAATTAGCTAGGTTTAAAATGGACCACAAGGGCAGTTAGCCTAGTACTATTCTATGAGTATATATATCAGGATACTTCTCTGTTGTCTGCTACCAAGTCCCTGTCTGAGGTTGGAAGTGCTCCTGAGGCCTTGCAGACTGTCTACATGTCTGATGAATCATGCCTTGTCATTTCAAAAGGACCATATGGCATTCTTCAAATTTTAGTTAAGAAAGAGATCACAGGTTCTGTAATTGAGGTCAGACATGGTTCTGAACCTCTACATTTCATCCAGGTAGACATAATGCCAATAAAGAAAAAACAGAAGACTAAACATGTGGCCTCCCCTCAGCAGCTAGAGCGAAAGAGTGGATTGGCTTTTCACAAGAGTTGTTCAAAGTTATTATGTCTTTGAAACGTCCCTGTAACATCCTTTTGGGTCTCCCTAACAAAAGGCTACTTCTCTAAAACATACCATGGTTTCCTCCTCTTCTTATGAGGAGCAAGACTACGACTGACCATTCTCTGAACTACTCCTCTCACCTGCATTCTCCAAGTCAAATTTCTTCCAATGAAGGAGACTTTCTTACACATGATTACCACATTGAGATCAAGAAATGTCCTTTGAGGACACTATACTGACTATGATGAAACACTTTCATTGGCAATCCATGCAGATCTCTGATGTTTATAGTAGGTATTACACCCTTTTGGAGATAGGCATCCCTGCTCCTTTTCTAATCTCACCTGTCCTTTAGGCTTTCCAGGATGCCTTTCAGTACACCTCTTCTGTATCTGACTATCAACCTCCAGCTCCTAAAAGACCGGACAGGTTTGACAAGTTCCCTGATGACCTAAAATATCTTTATAAGAATCAAGTGGTAGACTATTTGTCAGTTTCTGTCTTTAAAGATAAGCCCTCTAAGCTGCTGCCCAGTTCTAATGCCCTACATTCTGACAAATATTGCAGTGGTATGGATAGATGGGGAAAGAAGGTTGACACCTCTGTCACCCTTGCCTTTAGGGCAATTAATTACTAGACTCAAATGACAAAGGATTTAATCTCTGTTCTTAATGCTTTTAACAAAGTTATCTTGGATCCTCGTACAGCAGACTCCAAGCGTAAGATGCAGAGCTTAATCTGCAGGCAACTCAGATTGCCAAAGACAACTTTAAGTGCAGTACATTGCTGTGGGTGCTTCTTCTAGGGCAACTGCCACTGGATCTGTTATCTGCAAATATGCATGGCTTCAAAGTCAGACTCTGCCTGAGGATTTCACATCTAAAGTTCTAGATTCTTGTTTGGACAAAGGCTTACTGTTTTGATCTCAGGTAGCCAATCTGTTCAAACTCTCCAAGGCCAAGACCATGAAAGACTGAAGGCAGATCCTACACTCCTCTGTTCCTAGATACCATAAGAATTACCCAGCCAAATCAGCATCTTCCTTTAGAAGATATCATGGGGCAGTTCAGAAACCAAGGAAAACAAATGAAAAAAGATACTTTGAAAAAAAAAAAAAAACAAAGCAATTTGCTAGGAGGCCAGCCTTTGGAGGCAAAAACCTGTGACTACCTCCACAGCACCCCTCCCCCTAACCTTCATGGGTTCATAGGTTAGTAGGTTCATAGGTTAGTAGTAGGTTAACTACCCTTGCAAGTCTAACCAATTATCCCTTGTCAGACTCAAACCTTGCACCTTGCATTTGTAAGGCAAACACCTTAACCATTAGGCCACCCTCCCACCCCCACTCCTCATCCCCATTACCCATTTTGTCAGATTGTTCCTCTCACTGGTCTGATGGTTTAGATATTATCACAGTCGAGTGGGTGCATTCCGTCATTAGAGATGGCTATGCCATTTCTTGGGAAAGGATTCTCCCTCTGACAGTCAGTCCTGTACCTCATCAAAACTAAATTTTCCTTCTGACCCACATTATGCAAGACCTCTTGAATCAGGATACTATTTAGCAAGTCCCTCCTTTTCCCTTGTCTCAAGCAAGATCTAACTTTGTGGAAGGGGCAAGTTATTCTCAACCCAGGATTACCTTTTTCACCTCCTCCTTCTCCTTCTCTTTAGCAGGTTCACATGGATGCCACAGATGGGGCATGGGTGCATAGCCAGGATCACACTGAGTGCAGCAGAAATGGCAACCCCAGTTCTTGAAGGAATGCATCAACCTAAAATAAATTATGGCTCCTCTTCAAGCTCTTCAGACATTCACCCACCTTTGGTCATCAGGACTGCTCCAAGTCTACATAGACAACACCACAGTCATGTGGTACATAAACAAGCTTGAAGGCACCATGTCTTACCAGCTATGCAAATTTGCACAGGAGGCATGTAAATTGTCATTACAAATGAACATCATGCTCACAGCCACATACATCCCTTCTCAGGAGATTGTGCTAGCAGACTGCTTAAGTTGCTTCCTGGGGAATCCCCCATGATAGGACTTTCAAGAAGGATATCTTTCACAACATTACAGTTCAGTGTAGCACCCCTCAGATAGACCTCTCTGTTTCACCAAGAAGGCTTCGTATTGAAATACTAGCACGCAAAATGCCAAATACCAAAAAGATTTAAAAAAAAGAAAACTCAGAAAAGAGCAGATCTGAACAGCTTCTCTAGAAGTTATGTTTGCAGGGAAGGCAAGCCACCTCTATCCCCAAACTTAAATATACCAATGAAGAGATCATCATATCTCAGAGAAAAGTGAATATTCTGAGAAATAGCATCTCAAACTTGGTATATACAATTCCGATCTTTCAGCCATTCAGTCTCCACATTTCAGGATTCATTCTAGTGGGTCCAAACATTTCTAATGCCTACCCAACAAACAACCATCAGCTTCCTTAGTTTGCACCAGGGTCCCTTGTCCTACAGCCTGGAGGACAGATGCCTTCTCTTTCCAGTGAACAAGCAATTTCTTATATACTTCCCTTCCTCTGTCTTTTCTTCCAAAATATTTTTCAAAACACAAAAGGAGACACCCAAACCCCTCTTACTGGCTCCATTTTGGCTGAGGTAACATTGGTTTCCCCTGCTTATACCACCTGGGAGAGGGAAATTTCAGGAGAATCCCTCTACAGCCAGACCTTATAACTCAGCAAAAGAGATCGATGAGCCATCCAGATCTTCATCTCTCAGCCTGACTCTATGGATGATAGGATGTTAATCCTTTGAAGACATTTTTTTCTTGGAAGAGGTTGTACAAATCCTACAAGAGGCTAGAAGACCCACTACTAGAAAATCTTACAATCGAAAAACCAAAAAAGCAGGAAACAAACAAGTGAACAAAGCTCCAGTCCACCAAGAACACAAGCCCAAAAGTTCCTTAACGCGTTTTTATTAATTTTGCACAAGTAAAAAGCAGTGTTTTCGCCACAAACACAGTGTGGCTTCTTCAGAGGAGTTTTTTAAAAGAATACAAAAAGTACCTCCCTTTTTATAGGAGTTACTAATTACTTAATTAGTAAGCTTAATTGAAGAAGCTTAGTTAAAAAGACAGGCACAAAAAACCTCGCCTGCTGTTACATTTACCCTTAAAAAATTGCATTCAAAGTGCAATAAACAATTATTTTGCACATCAGAAGCATATGTTATGCACTCTAAACGAAATAAAACATATGAGGTCAAATAACTAAAGAAATTGCAGCAATACTAACTGCACAAAACTACTCTACCTAGAATGTCTAATATAATGTATCTGACTAAAATAGTTCATATACATTAAGAATACTTAAAAAAAAAAATAAATACTGACTATACACAAAATGATTTGATTTATTATATTTTTGTGTTTTGTGAAGTGCACAAGTTAGCAATGCTAGACTAGAAAAAGACAAGCCAAATGGTAAGAATTCATTAAGAGACATTTTCAATTTACTGGATCTCATCTCAAGTATGTTTTATAACACTGGGGCTATATTATTTACAACTTTCATTTAGCCCCAGTGTAAAAAAGAAGTCTAGTTTAGCTGCCACACAATTCACATATTTCAAGTAAAATAGAAGTAGGACACAGCATGTGCAAAAGGCCAGGTAGATTATAGATTTCGTGTCATTGCACCATTGCACATACCACACAAGGGATGACCCTAAATCCTATTAAAGGAGTCACCTAAAGAAACGCATTGTAATAACCTCCCTCTAAAAAAAAAACAACACGGGTTTTACTAGTTTGTCAGACAACAAGCATGTGTAGAAATAAAATACTTGTCACTAGCTGTATGCTCAGGGACTACTTCAACTGTGGTAATACTGGAAAGGATTCATATAAACCTTCCCTTCTCCTTCAAGCTAGTCACTCGGACTGGAAATCACCTAGTTGGCCTTTTAATGGCTCTTTTTTGCTTTAATGGGTGGAAACTAGTGAAATGAAGGAAAGAATTCACATAAGTATCAATTGAGTCAGTTTCAAATCGTAAGTGAATTTCTTGTCGTCCCAATCTTTGTTATTAAGTAAGAAGTGCCTTTCCCAATAGGCCATAAATAAATTAGTCTCTTCTATTGTGACCCCTTCAAGTTGGATAAAAGAACCAGGAATCTGCAATTTGGATGGGTTTAGTTTACTTAGAAAGAAAAAGAAAATGTACTTGTACTTGGGTATGAAACAAACATGACCTACTACCATCTATTAATGCTCTCAGGGTTGTGGCCATTTTTTTGTGGGACTTTGGGTATAAACATGACAGGTGTTTTTTTATTCAAAAATATCAATGTATTTTTAAAAGTATCATGTCAATTCTACCACTTATGAACAGGTCCTGAAAATAACCCTAATTACCATGTGGCTCCCTTAGGTGGTCCTACTTCTATTTTTTACTTGAAACGGAATTGTGAATTGTTGCAGCTAAAACTAGACTCTTTCAATACACCCAGCTAAATGAAAGTTGTAATATAGCCCCAGTGTAAAAGTATAAAGCATACTTGGGCTTTCTAGTATTGCTAGTACTGTACTACTTTTTTTCACACAAAAAGCTTTAATATAAATCATTTTGTGTATAGTCAGTACTTATATTCTCCATTTTAGTAAGTTAATGTATATGAACTATTTAGTCAGACATATAATAATGCATTCTTCTAGGAGTAGTAGCTGTGCAGTATTATTGCAATTTCTAATTTTTTTTTATTTATTTCTTTTATTTATTGTATTAGGTTATTATTGCTATTGCCTTTAGTTAGCTAGAGTGAGTTCTGTTTAAGAAACATTTTTCTTTATTTGTTATTTTTTATTATACACATTTTTTTTGATATATTGTTATTCCATATATTTTTTGTTTTAGATTACTATATGTTTTTTTTTCTTTTAGAGCATATAACATATGCTTGATGTGCAAAATAATTGTTTATTAAGATTTCTCTTTCTGTTGCTGCAAACTGAGTCAGGATCCGATCCACTCTCAGCCCAGATTTCTATGGTATTGCAGTACCTGTACAAACTTCTTTGATCTAGGGTTACCACCTGTCCCACTTTGGTGAGGGACAGTCCCTCTTTGGGCAGTTGTGGCCTGCAAAAATATTGTAAGAATGGCAACTGTCCTGAAATATTAGGGCAAAATTATTTCCTATATTTTATGTAATAGTTGCATAAAACAGTTAATCTGTATCTGAAGCACCTAAATGTTATAAGAAACAGAATAATCATCTAAAATGCTACAAGAATAAGCTTTTATTTAGGCAAAAAAGTGAAGTTGTGCCCCTTGTACTGGCCAATTTCCTTGTACTGGAAATTCACCTCAGTTTGTTTTGGCATCCAAAATCTGATGTTTGTAACACAACTGTCCCACTTTGGCCATCTGAAAAGGTGGCAACCCTACTTTGATCAGGCTTGGAAGACTCTTCCATGAAAGCTCATTTATATGCTTTTAATGTCTGCCTCCATTTTAGCCCTACAATTATGGCTAGACCAGAGGTCAAGCTTTTCATCAGGGGAATTCTGCATCTTAACCCCCTAAGGAAACACATCTCTCAACTTTGGGATTTTAATTTTGTGTTAAAAAAAGATTATTCTGCCTCCATTTGAGCCAGTTTCTTCTTCTTCTCCTTTAAAATGATATACTTGGGAAACCATCCTCCTCTTGGCTATCATATCTGCCAGGAGGGTTTCTGAGCCACAAACTCACATGGCCGTTCCCCCTTTTTCACAAAGGCAGGGTTACTATCTGGACTAACCCATCTTTCATGCCTAAGGTAGTGAATGAGTCATCTCTTAATCAGCCTATTCATCCTCCCACCTTCCTTCCCAATCTCCACAAAAGTGGAGAAAGGATCTTACATCCTATAGATTTTACCTGCACAACACTAAATCTTTCAGAAAGATTCACCAGCTTTTTGTATCTTTTATGTCCTCTAAGCTGGAACAGTCAGTCTCCAAATAAAGCATTGCAGCCTATATTTCAAAAGCTAAATCTTTCTGATTCTCACATTGTATGACCCTGCTTTCCTGGCCCCAAGCACATTCCACAGGGCAGTCACTTCCTCAGGTGCTTTCCACAAAGGAATAGACTCGAGGTATATTTGGGAGATAGCTACTTGGTCCTCTGTACTCACCTTTAGCAAACACTGCAAATGTGATGATTTTTCCAAATCCAGGCCAATTTTTGCTGTGTCAGCCCTATCCTGATTACTGGACAACTCGTTTACTCAACAGTCAACCACCCTTCCTTCTTTACTCCTTCAGCAATGGGAGTCACCCAATTTCCAGGAAAATTGCAACAGTGACTTCAGTCAGGACATAGTACAGTTATGTAAGAACTTATCATAACAATAGATGTCCTACTAATCACTGATGCAGTATTCCATCCCACCCTCCATCCTTCTTCTTTATGTCACTTTCATTTTCATTTGTCACTCCCCCTTTGCTCTAGCCCTTGCTTTCTTACATGGGTACTTACCAATTTGAGCCACACCCTCCCTAGCTGTCCAGTCTCCTTCTCTCAATAGTGTTCACTCCACTGTCTTGCAGGAAGTCTGATGATCCATGCTTGTATGTGCATCTTTAAACCCCAATGTATATGAGCTAAGGTCATGCATCAACTGTACATCCTATGGAAGGTAAACCTTTGGTACCCTGGCTGGATATCAGTGGCGATAGCCCATTTGTCAGGAATACTGCAATAATGATCAGGAGGACATTTACTGTTATGGTAAGTTCTTACAAAACTGTACTTTCTATCATATGTCTGTGCATGCTTCTCTGCGTGCAGTGCCACAGGTCATTAATGCCCACATGCAAAGGCATACATTGTAATCATATTTCTGTAATTTAAAGGCTGCTAGAGCCATTGTGGCATCATGGGTCCTTGCAGTGGACAAATAAGGGAGTATCACCTAATTCCTCTCCGGTCTGATGAATATGGCATTTGTATGCCATGACTATAGCATCAAGTATGACTAAAACATTTCCCTCTACAGAAGCAGACTTAGTTGACTTTCTGGGTGTATGTATGCTTTCCTGCTGCCACTTAGCTGAGCTTTGTGGATTTGAAAACTGTGTGCATGGAAAATAAGTAGGCCTAGCCTTGAAGGCTGAATGCTGGGATGTTTTAGATTGAGTTGTAAGAGGCTTTGGCAAGATTTTCTTTAGCACCTTATCACAAGATAAGGGCAAAGTTGTGCTCTGTGACCGATGCAATGTTCTAGAAATATGGTACTTACCAATACTGGGTTGATGCAAGAAGTTTGCCTCCATGTTTGTTAAAATATTTACATATCTCAAGAGTTCTAATTACAACTGGTACAAGAAGTAACCATTAGGCATTTGCAATATCGCTTTATAACACATAAAACACTTATAAAACATATAAAACATAAATACTTGACAATTGGATGGGAGATAGGAAATTCACCTCAGGGATCACTTCAGTCACCCTGCTAGACAGGGGTTCAGGGAAGTAAATATTGTGGGAAGAAATATCCAGGGAATTGTTATGGCTAGGCTTGTATAGGCCCTAGGGCCAATAGCCTAGTACCAACCTATGAACCTATGAACCTATAATGCAGCTTGCCACTGACAGGGTGAGGACAGACTGTTCACCCTCATTACCAAATGATGGAGCACTAGTGCTCATCAAAATATATAAGGGATGGAGGAAGACTGATATAGTCGACCCTAAGTATTTATGAATTAAATATTTAGGGTGATATCTTAGGTTGGATGGTAGCTATTCTAGCACTTAGTGAAAATGCAGAATTAGATCTGATAAGAATGATAAATAGTGCTGATTCCCCTATTGGTTATTACCTGGCTACTTGTGCTGGTCTCTGCACAGATGCAGTCAGCTAGGAATTGATAGCTTTGTGCTCATTCTCTTACTATAAGTAAAATAGTAAGTTCCTTCCTGAGAAGGGCAGAACACTTTTTATAGTCTTCTGTTCAAAGATGGCCCAAATTGCACATTCAGAAGTTCAACAAATCACAACGCTAACCTGCATAAAAGCTGTGGATTAATACTGCTGAAGGTCCTACCAAAAGAGAATCCAGACCAATCAGGGAAGTCCAATACAGCTGTCCATTCAGACACCGCTGGGAATCAATTTTATTCATCTTCTTCTGTTCTGTCTCTCACCAGAAGTAAAGTGATAGCATTAAGCACAGGGTGGTTCCCAAGTCAATGGCAAGCTCTATTACAAAACAATGCCCCTCTCCTCTTTCTCTCACTAGGAGCAAAACAGAAACATTAATATCTAGTTTATTCCTGAAAAAAAAATTGTAAACTCTCCAGTGATCAGTAGTCTTGGCTCTGATGTTACAGAGCTTAAAAGTTAGATCTACAAAGGGGAGTATGCTCTATATATTGCAGTATGCACTAAATGAATGGAAATATATGAAATATTGTGTAACTCGAGCTTTAGCAGCCTTCCTAGTTTCATCGTTTAGTATCCAGCAATAGGAGTAGATAAGTGTAGGCTACGGGGAGCTTCCAAAGTTGAATTTACAGTAAGGTTGGACAACTCAACACCTGAGTTTAAAAGTGAAACAGGAACCATGCAGGGCAGAGTGAACACTTATATATCCCAATGATTAAGCCATTTGCTATTCTGCTTACCCTAAATAAGAAATTATACTCCTCATAATAAAATTAGCTAGATTAATTTCATTTGCAGTCAGTGAATAGGAAGCAAATCTCTTCTAACTGGTCCTAAGAACTTTTAAATCTCCAAGAACGAAAAAAAAAAAAAACTTGACTGAGAGAAAGTTTAAAGTAAAACAATTTTAAAGAAAAAATAATTAAAATTAATTAAAAAGATTAACAACAATAACAATGGAAGCATTCAAAATATAAATGGAAAACTCTAATGCTGTCATACAACAGCAGTGTTCCCAGAGCACTTGAAGGTTCCAATAATTAGCACCTGGTGCCCGACTGTTGCAAACTTCTCCTAGCAGAATGGGAAGGAACTTATTAAAGTAGTTATATGTCTTTCTAAAGCTTTTTACTACTACCATTTCATGGATTATATCTTCATTTTGAATTGTTTATAGTCATGGAACAGAGCAGACCCATCATTCATTTCCTGCATTTGTCATAATTTTATATAACACATCAATCAAAGTTTAAAATCTTATGATATAGAACTGATTTTTTTTGTAAATGTTTTTACTATTTTATAACAAGAACAATGAACAAACAGTAATTTACATTTGTAACTATGGAAAACTATATACACACTCCATAATAAAATTTGTATACACGTGTGTATATAGCAAGGAAATCATTCAATCAATATTTTTCTAGTAAAGTTTGTAATCTTTCCCAAGCAATTCAATTGTGTGCTATTTTTTTTTTCAACTTTATAGTAGAAATTTCTTCATCACATATAGATTTGGCTAAATAAATGAATTCATTATTAAATGAGAGAGGAGATTCAGATTTCCAGTTCTTTGTTACAGCTTTCCTTGCTGCTGCTAGGACTGACCACAAGAAATGCATTTGAGTTTTATGTACACCTTCTGCAACTGGTACATTAAACAAGATAAGAGAGTCAGATATGTTACAACTTTCATTCCATAAGGCTTTACAAAAATTTCTAAATTCATTCTAAAATGAAGTTATCATTCCACAAGTGCCAGTCATATAGAACCAATCAGTGTCTACTGTTTTACATCTCCAGCATTTTGTGCCCATCTTTTTATATAATTTTGCAAATCTGTGTGGGATCAAAAAGCTTCTATTTAGGAACTTCCATGTATAGATTCTCCAATGTGGAGAGCCTGTTGTTTTTCCTGCTGACTTTAAATAAAGTTTTTTGTTATTAGTGGAAAATTCCTATCTGTTTATTTTAGCAGAATAATTCCAATAAAAGGCATCTATAAAGGTAAAGTCAAATCTAATGGTTTTATATATCACAGATATAAAAGAAGTACCTCTTAGAGTACCATTGATAACATTATACATTATGTTCAGTAATTTAGGTCTATTTTCCTTTTCTGTTTCTAAAGATAATATAATTTTATTATACAAAAATTCCCTGCAGGATTGAATATCTAACCAGTTACTATTTTGTTAACTGTACCTAGCAGTTAAGAAGTCAGCTGAATATATTTTGTTTATAGACAGAAATTGGTTCCAGGACAACAAATTATTACTTTTAAAATCTAGCTTTTTGCTTATATCAAAGGAAATTAAACACTCGCTAGTAAAAGCAATTGGGAAGATGGAGATTATTAGATTTTTAGTTAAGCGGTTGCAATATATAAATCTTTTAAAAAGTAATAAAACTAATTAATAAGAGAACAGGATTTTAATTTTTGTTTGCTGTCATCCATATATATTTTATTGGGTTCCTATTACGTTATCAAAAGATGATGTAATCGAATGGCCAAAACATCAAAATGGCCGCATTTTGAAGATTGCATTGTGGGATTTCAGTGCTGTGAAGACTGGGATAATTGCCCTTTCCTCATTGTAGTGTGATCTTGAAGTTGGAATATATATTTAGCAGGGGGTGGGGGGGTGCAGCCCCCTACAATAAAAGCTTCGATATGTGGCCATTTTGATGTTTTGGCCATTCGATTACGTTATCTTTCAATAACGTAATATGAGCCCATTTTTACTGACCATATAAGAAATCTTTCTATTTGAATAAGTGGTTCAAGTAATGCTCCACTTTCATTTAATAAATTGGTTTCAAGTATTAACTTTCGATGTGATATATATGAAGTATTGAACCATAACAATATCACATTGATAATGGCAGCTTTAATATATAGGTCAATGTTAGGGAACCCAGTACCTACCTCTTCCCAACTTGCTGTGTGTCTTTATAAATATATTATTGTTTTTTTATGGTACCAACATTTTTTAATATAATATTATTTTTATTTTTTTTTTAAGTGGAGGGATAATTTAAGACTGGCTTATATAAAGAATTTTGGATAGTAATACCATTTTAATTAATGTTAATCTGTCTTCAAAGGTAAAGAATAGTTTATTCCAATTATCAATTAAGTTATTAATTGAATTAATTTTTTTTTTGTAATTAACTGAGATAGTTTCTTTAAGATTAGATTGGATACATAAATCTAGATATGTAACATATGTAGAGTCCCAGTTAAAATGTTTGTAGGTTGACAATTTAGTGGTATCCTTCTTGTTTATTATAAGTGTTTGTGTGAGTTTTGTTATGCTTGAATTTTAGACCTGATAAACTTTCAAATAGTTCTATGGCACTAATTAAGTTATCTATTGAGATTTCAATGTCACCACTAGTTAGTAATAGCTCATCAGCAAATAATTGGATCTTGAGTGATAAATCATGAATGATAGACCATATGTAGCAGTTCAGAATTATAGGTGAACCATTAGATGTCCTGGTTATTGCAATTGCAATACCAAAATGGTGGTTTATATTCTGACATGCACAAGCTGTCCCACTTTCTATGTAGGGAAGACCATCAGAAAACTTAGGCTACACATTTTAGAACATATAAGGGACATTAAAAAAAAAAAAAAAAAACAGTGATTTCATTATATCTACACAGTCAGAAATGTAATCAATTCAAGAGATTTATATTTTTTTGTGATTGATAGAATTCCAAACAATACTAAAGGAGGCGATGACAAAAATTTATTGGAAGCAAAGGAATATTTATGGCAACTGAGATTGGATGCTACTAATCCACCTGAAATTAATAACTATATTTCCATTTCAAGTATATTAAAACATAAATCATACTGTATATGATTAACTGGACATTAGAAAAGTTTTTTGACATACACTTAGGTTTTAGTTTAAGTAGGTATATTATATATATTCCAAACTTCTAAACTTCAAATAGTCAGTAGTGTTATATAAGTTTTTTGTATACAAGCATATGTTTTTAAACATTGTATTAATTGTTATATATAATTATAATTGTATGTATACAACATTAGTTTAACAATAAGCAAGGGTTAAAGAGAAAGCCCTACATATATATATATATATATATATATATATATATATATGTATATATATATATACATATACATATATATATATATATATATATATATATATATATATATATATATATATATATATATATATATATATATATATATATATATATATATATATATTATGGTAGTTGTTGCAAGTTTGTATGAGTTTTTTTTGCATTATCACTTTATTTTATTTTAATTTAGATATGAAATTTTTAATTAACATACAAGGTTGATGGAAGTCACTCATTGGTTTTAACATTAGTGTGTTGTGTTCTTAGTGTATATAAGGATACATGTTTTTAATGACAATATACTCTGAAGATGCCCAGAATGGTCATGGGTGAAAGCGCTTAGTATTTCTTTTATTGTTTGTTTTCTACCAGTTTTAATAAATGGGACATTTTACGATACTGGTTTGACTTTTTGTTTTACTATAAATCATTATTTAGTTTATAGCCTTTAATGTTTGTATTGTTTCTAATATAATTAGCAAAAGGTTCAATAGCAAGGTCAAAGATCAAATGAGATAATAGGTAACCTTGTTTTGTACCTTTCAAAACTTTGAAGGGGGGGGGATAAAAAATAGCCAATTTTTACAAAGGAAATTGAGTTTTCATAGAGTTTTTTAATTAAGTTAAAAAAATATATAGAAAAGCTGTACTCTTGTAATACTCTAAGCAGATAAGGCCAAATGAGAGAATCAAAAGCTTTGTCAATATCAAAACTTATTAGGGTCAATTAATTTTATTCTTATTTGCTATATCTATTGAAGCAAGGAGTCTAATAAAGTTATCCTGAACTTTTCTGTTTATTATAAAGCCTGTCTGATCATTATCTATCAATTCAGGAATGATTGTGTTTAGCCTATTTGCTAAAATAGCCATGGACATCTTATAATCTAAGTGTAAGAAGTAGGTTCCTTGCTAGGTTTCAAAATAGGGAAAATCAGAAAATAATCTCATGATGGAGGAATATTTGATGCGTTTTTGAGTTCCTGCAATGTGTTTAACAAGATTTTTAATATGTTATCTGGTAAAATTTTATATATTTCAGGAATCAGGCCATCTCACCTGGGTGCTTTAACATTTTTTTTACTCGATCCTTTCATTCCTTGAAGGCAAAGGCTTTATCAATTTTGGTAATGTTTTCATTGGATAATTTTCTTGAAATATTTTCTTTTAGGAATTTATCCAAGATTTGTTGTCATTTGCAGCTAGTTTAGTACAATTTATTTTCATAATGTTTCTTGAAGCATTGTAATATGCTTTTCATGCCTGATACTTTTTTTTCTTATTTTCTATATGTGTGATTTCTTTAATATGTGTTTTTTTTTTTTTTTTTTCATTTAGGTGCTTTGATCTTATTACTTATTATTTTATGTAGACTTTTAGGGTTAACAGAGTAGGAGTATAACTTAATTTTCTCCAAATTTATAGAAATGTTTTGGTGTAAAATCTCGTGGTTCTCTTTAATTTACTTATAGTGTCTATTACTTTTTATCATTTGGTGTAAGGTTTCGTTTCAGGTTATCAATTTCATTTTGTATGTCTATTAGCCTTTTTTCCTATTCTTTTCTTTTTAGTAAGTACCAGATTTTAACTTTTCAAGAACTGAAATTTGTCAAAATGAATTATGCATCTAATAACAAAATATATCATAAACCCATTTGTGAAACAGATGTTTGCATTTTACAGCTTCCACCCTACATGATTCAAAACAAATCTTATTTTTAAGTCGGTTTATATGCATTTCTAATTGGTCATCAAGGAATCAGACTTTTTAAATGAAATGGATACTTTCTGTGTAGAGGAGTTATCCATTTGATTTTCTTGAATCTGTTGTGGGGATAGTGGGTGATATCCTTCAGAATGTATAAGTGGTTTGCTCAGCAACACTTCAAGTCCTAATGTAGATTATAGGTATTCAACCTGCATCCCAACTAGTTCTAGCAGGAATAACATCAAAAAGATAATTCAAAACAATTAACAACATGAGGAGTTCATGTGTGGCATTGGTAAACATTGTGCATTTATTGAATTTGGGTTTTATGACAAACAGATGGATACTACAATGTCATTAGTATAAAAAGCAACTCTGTCATACTCAAGGAATAATATACGTTGGGACTGTGTCATAAGACTGAAAGTTCAAAAGAATGAAAACCAAAATATATAAAATTAAAAATATTAAAAACATTTTTGATTGTGGGGAGCCCCACCCCCTGCACCCCATGTTGGAAGCTGCTCCCCACACACCCTCTGCTATTTAGCTATGCCAACTCTGAGATCACACAACAGTGGAGAAGGAGTAAATTCCCAAGTCTGATATTTTTTGCAGTCATCATCCTGTTTTTAATATAATTATACTTCTTACAGAAGCATTAAAACAAGATTATTTCTCTTAAACAATCTTGCCATTGTTTGTTTTTATTGAGAACTTATCAAGTTCCTCTTATTTACTCTGCTATTTTGGCTATCTTTTTTATTCCGAAGAAGTTAGTGTAGATGTTAATAGACAAAAGTGAATAAAGTTATTAAAATTATATTCATACTCTTCCTGTTTTTTAATTTTTTTTTTTTTTTTTTTGTGGATTTCAAGTTCCAGTTTTTCCCACTTGTTTCTTTTAGTTTGGCAATAAAAAAGAGAAATTAAACCAAATGCTGAGGTATCCCATAAAATGATGCAAGTTTATATCAATTGTTTGTGTCATCTGGGGTTTAATGTACACATTGTGATGCTTCATGGACAGTGTTTGATCACCCATCACAACACATAGATATGAAATCTGTAGAAATAACTGTGATAGGATGACTAATGACAGTGATGTAATTAGTCAAAAAATATTCATTATAATGATGTCAACCTGTAAAATTACTTTGAAATGTTTAACTGAAATTCCAGCTTTCGCTATTAAGAAAGTTGGTAGTGTGCAAATCTACATGTTAGTCAGTATTTAGTAGCTCTCATCCCTAGGAAAGGCAGGATAAAAACTAGATTCATACAGATATAACAAAATAATACATATGGGAATATTTAGGCCAATGGATAAGGACTTGTGACCTGTGTAGTCTGTAGAGTATTGGAAGGAAAACCCAGAGACATAACTTTTATCCTGCATCTCTATTATACCTTTCAACTTCTTAGCACAAGAAATCTGGACACAGCCTACAATAATGGGGATGAGAGAAAGGTCCAAAATTTGGGACAGATTTTAAATAGTGTTCTTATAAGCAAAGAACGTTGTTAGACTAACAAGAATTGTGTTAGCATGCATTTTTTGATGGATATCAAGTTTGAAAATGAAATGCATTTCTCTATTCAGAGACTTCAGTACTTGGTAATTTGCCAGAATACCACAAATTTAATAAGGAGACCAAAATATGGGGGGAGCATTTGGATATTCTCTAAAAACTTAGGCAGTAGAGAGGTGTGATCCCTGTTTACTATGTCCCATGGCATTGCAAAAGGATAATTTGCCATTTTTCTGTAACAAATTGTCCAACAGTCCATTAGTGGTAAATTACTAGTATACAGGTAATACTCATATTATGTCTATATGCATATGTGTTAAAGGTTATTTGCAGAGGTCTATATGTTAGAAAAGTGGTCATCTGTTAAGATTTTCCTTGCATGAAATATAAATACACAATTGTAAATAGTAAATACAAAGAAATAATTGAAAAAATAAATAGGTATAAACTTTTCTCACCTAATATCCAGTCATAATAATCGCCATCAGGAAAAATAATGGTAGTGGAATTTTCTTAAAGACAAGGAAACAAAAAAATGGAAACTGTAATTTCTGGATGAAAGTGATACAAGCAGTATAATATTAGCCTATAAGACACTAACAAAGGATACGTGTAACCTGAGTGTGAGCTATCTGAATTGCATTGCCCATTTAACATTATAATTGCTCAGTGCTTCGACTATATGAGAAGACATGACTTGACGGAATGATAACAACATTGTTTATTTGAAAAAGATGATACACCATGTAAGCCTGTTACTAGTACCAAAAAGAAATCACAATAAGTGAACCAGCTGAATAATTTCCCATATATATATATATATATATATATATATATATATATATATATATATGTGTACATTTCCAATGTATTTGTAGTAGATACTGCCTTTAATTTTTGCAAGCAGCAAACACCATGCAATATAATCTCAGGTCCATTGGAAGAAAACTCATAGAATATCCTGATATACTATTTTGTACCGTAATACTATTTTTTTATCTAAACTTCTCACAGTCAGTTGTTTCTTTTTTGCATAGACTCATATTTATCCAACACACTGACCACACTCCATGACAACGTAAGGACAAACATGCCCCCTGAATGAAGGCAAATCAGATTACAGGTTCATAGGTTCATAGTTTAGTACTAAGCTAACTGCCCCTGCGAGCCATTTTAAGCCTAGCCAATTATCCCTTGTGAGACTCAAACCTTGTACCTTGTGTTTGTAAGGCAAAAACCTTAGCAATTAAACTACACTCTCAACCTCTGCATGCTGATTTCCAAAGTTTGGTCTGTTTTAGCAACCTGGTCACAAAAATATCTCTTCTGAAAAAATATCTATTTTCTTTCCCCTATTAATGAAAACAGAGGAAATCCAGAGGGCTTGAGTGTAGTCTAGTATCACACCTGTGAACCAGAGGGTAACAGGACAACAAGAAACAGCACAAAGGATTAGTTCAGATAAAATCACTTACAGAATAACAGATCTATGAGAGTCTGGCACTATTGTTTAGAAAAAGGACACTCATCTATCTACCTACTTAACTGAATAAACTGCTTTAAACTTCATCACAGTGTTGTTATTCCTCCCACAAGGAGGGAATCACAGATAGAGAGATAGAGATCTCCTGGATCCGCTAGCTGAAGTGATTTTATCTAGACTAATCCTTTGTACTCTGTTTCTTTTCCTATTAAAGGTGATAAAAAATGCATTTACCAGAAAAGAGTAAAAGTGTTAAACCCAAGGCTTAATATTCTGGCCAAAGAACTATCCATGAGACAAAACCTTTTATTTCTCCTATCTTCTTATACAGACTCCTCATAGAATGCACTCTAGCTGAGAATTGAACCGGAGAACTTCTTGCTATGAGGTGACAACGCTAACATATTTGATTAATTACAAAAGTCCATATTTTTATTGATTTATAATGTCTGGTACAGTGAGTTTTGGGCCAAAAGGAAATCCATCAATAGCAGTTTTATTTTGTGTTTATTTATTTGCATATGATGGTCTTATTTCAGAAAAACATTATACCGCTTCAGTTTTAACAATGTATTTTAGGAGTGTACGTTACCTGAGTGGTAAGGATCAGAGAATCCAACTTCTCTTTCCATGTCAGAAAAGGCAGCAATTCAGCATTTTTAAACTCTGCATTACTTAATTTCCAAATTTTAATTAATTTACCTTTGTACAAATCCAGTAATTCATACATATGTGCAATAGTAACTGGAGTTGTAACCAAACCCACAAAATCCACACCAAACATCTTCCCTCATTTGTTTACTGTTAAGGGCTTTTGTCTCAACAAAATTAATTATACTTATGTGGGAAGATGTTTGGTGTGGATTTTTTGGGTTTGTATGACTACATTGTAAATGATAAGTCTAGTCAAGTGAAATGTGTGTCAAGCATGTCATATTCCAGTTCATTATTATAATCTATGCATCAACTTCACTAACAAGAAGATTGAGTTAATAATGCCCAGTCACATCATAAGAACCGAGACCCCTAGCTTTGCTTCCTACCTTATTATCACGGAACTCTTACCATTCTGTTATGTAATTATTAAATGAAAAGTGCTTCACTAAATCAGAAATAATAGCTCTATTTGGAGGACAGTATAGCCCTTCATTAGAGAACTTCTACCAGAAAAGTAAAGTTGGTTTAAGATGTATTTCCTATTAGCCAAAAGTTATTGCCATCTCTACACCAAGCTGACTGAATACAATTCAGAAAGTCAAAATTTGCCCACAGTTGAGAAACTTTTGAAAGATATATATGGAAAAGGAAGTCTAGGAAAATTTAAAGCCCTTCTGTAATGAACATAACAGTGGTAGGGGCAAATGATAGCAGAAGTGGGCTACTATCCATCCTCATCACTTGTGCTAGTCCCTGGATATTCACTAGTAGGATAACACAGAAGATATAAGTGTCAGAAATGAGCATGCATTGTATGATAGTGAAGTGTACTGCTAGTAGACGCCATGTGAAGTTTGTCAGTTTTGGAGGATATCTGAGTACAGCTACTGGTTTTCTATGATGAGACCTCAGTTAAGAGTATGTATACACCAAGTGAGGAGGACCCCTGTAGGCCTTATTTTTGAAGTATATGATGTACTGTTCACAGTGCAGATGACCCTGGTTAGAACGAGGAAAAACTGAAAGGCTGAATATCTCAGTCTACATGGGAGCACCAACCTGGGATGTCCATGCAATAAGCTAGAGAATGGTGTTGGAGATAAGGAACTTTGGAAAATACTTAATCTATTTGCTACCACAGTGATCCTCAGCTGTATGAATAATGAAAAAAATGTCTGGAGTCAATACATTTTCAAGCCCTGAATTATTTATAAAATCATCTTTAATTTTTCATAGCTAATCTGCTGAATCATGCTGTATAGTATCACCAAATTTATGTCTTTTATAACCCTATGACTAACATATCTTAGGCCTAATTTTCTTCAAGAGAACGTGTTTTCATAGGTTAATATCCACTCATAAATGCTTGACTTCTTTCATCTATTTTTGTTATTTATGAAATACAAAATAAAATAAATTATCAATCTGTTCTTCATAGTGCCAAAACGTGTATAACTCTGTAAATAAATAAATAAATATATAATTAAATGAGTATGATTTCAGGAATTTTTAAAATGTTTCATTGTGTTTGAAGTTAAATAATAATATCTATCCCTGTACTCAGTTTCATACAGACTCCTCAGATGTGATCTCTGTCTGGCATACAAAAGCAATCTCAGACCCTGCCTTGATGGGACTGCTGCATATCCACAATTCAAGCTCCACTTGAACAACCCATATGAACGACCTCAACCTCGACTGTGACAAGAATAGGACTCGTTGGCAGGATAGATTTGTGTCCCAGAGACTCCCCCATCTGTGGAATAGACTCCCACTGCACATCACGCAGAGTATCTCATCATCCCTTTTTAAGTGCAACCTGGATAACTGAATGGGAAACAGAAAAATACACTCCTGAGAGTCCACCTGTGTCCTTGCTGGACAGGGAGTTGGGCTAAACTCTTGTCTACGCTTATAAGGGCTTCAGGGCCAATAGCCTAATAACCTCCTATGATCTTAGGATATATATATTTATTTATATATATATATATATATATATATATATATATATATATATATATATATGGGATGCGTGCATATGTTCGAAGTTTCACTACTTCGAACCCCACTTCACAGAGTCCACTTGTTTGAAGTAGTGAAACTTCGAACATTGACTTTGGCAGTCATACTATAGAGCGGAATGGGATTATTCCCTTTTTCCCCACTGTAGTGCGATCTCGGAATTGGTATATTTAAGTAGGGGGTTGTGAGGAGGTGCCTGCAAAAACATGTTTTAGTGGGTTTCTTTGGGGGGGGGGGTTCGCCCGGGGAACTAGACTTTAGTGAAAGTGCACTTTTGTTGAAGTGGACTTTTGCTGAAGTGTAGGGTCTGCTGCTTTATTTTGAAGAAGTGTTTTTTTGATGTAAAGCAGTAGACCCATATATATATATATATATATATATATATATCAATGCACATATACATATATGTGAATAAAGGCTGAAAATTGTTAGGGCTTAAAATATTTTAAAATTTAGTAATGTTAATTTTTTTAGTATTGGTGAACTGGCTTGTATTTTGCTTTTATGAAATGAAAGCTGTAATAATGAACATGCCACGAACCTACCAAGCTCTGTGCAAGTGGTAGCACTGTGGTTTTGCTCCTATGTTCTTACTAGTTATGCAGTCCAGGAGACCATTAAGAAGCCTAGCCCAAATTTCCAATAGCCCCAAAGCACAGTCTGGTTAAATTAATGTCAAGT
>NC_056726.1:1175650620-1175673075 GCF_019279795.1 Protopterus annectens | reverse complement strand
GGCATGTACAAGTGGTATAATTGTAATTACTGTGAGTACTTACAAGTTGAAAGAAAGGATGTAGAAGTCAATAGAAAAAAAAAATTACAAAGGGTTATTATAGCTGTAAATCTAGGTTTATGATCTATTTTTCCTTTTGCTTAGATTGTTCAGCATATTATACAGTAAGGAACACTAGAGAGTTAAATAAAAGGATTTATGAACACTTGCATGCCATTGAAAGGGATGTTAATAATGCTTTGGGTAGACATCTTCTTAATATGGGGTGTAAAGGCTTGCTCAGATTTTTTGTTTTGGATAGTGTCCAAGATTATTCGATCAGATTTGATGCAGAAGAAGAATTGGACTGGAAGGAGTATTGCTGGCAAGTACATCTAGATGCCAGCAATCCTCCAGGATTGAAGGACTAAGACAATTTTTAAGTGTTTTTAAAAAGAAAAAAGTTAAGGCATTAACTCAGGCAGAATTGTCATGTTAACATTGTTTGTTAATTAGTGTAATTTTTTGTAGTTTATGTGCTCATTGTGTTAATTATTTAAGAAGAATTTTGTATGAAATCATTCAGTCTGAAGAACTATATGATTAGACGAAAGCATTTACTGGATATGTTTTCTTTTTTATTAAAGCTTGGAGGTTGTGCATCTGTTGGTTTTATTTTAGTAACCCTTGAAAAATGTATATACTTGTAACTTCTGCATTTCCTCATTAATAACCAAATTATGTTTCCAACTCAATATGTATTCAGACAAGAAAAACTAGAACATAGACAGTATAAAAAGTTCACTGTATAAAATAAGAAAAAATGCCATACCAGAAGTTGCAAGCAAACTGTTAATCCACAGTTTAAACACTTTTAATCCAATATGCCTGGAACTTCATCAGAAACAAAGTATTAGTTCTACTTCCTCATTTAAAAACACTAAAAGGTGCCAAAAGTGTAACAAGTTGCAAAAAATTAAAGGAACAGTCACCTTAACAAATGTATGTTAAAAATCAAACTACAAAGTGAAGCTTTTAGTAGTTAAAATGTCCATTCAGAATCAATGACAACAAAATATGATTAAAAAGGTCCTTAGTTAAATCAGATTACATTTTAGCTCCTTGATCTTAAGTATAGGTTTGACAGAGATAATGTTATTGAAGCCTGGGTGAGTTTATGCATTGAGCAGCAGTTGCCAGTATAGTTCTCAATGCTCAAGAACAAGCTCCCAATCACCTTGCCAGGTAGATTTTGTAACTCTCTGCAACACAGAGAAGGCAAACATTTTAAAACCAACGTACACTATTGAATGTCTGTACAATGCGTTAGTGTGTGTGCTTTGGAAATCTCATACAGTTTTTGGTTAATCCTATTTTGAAGCGGCCCCACATCATTACCAATATAAAATGCAGGACAGGAAGAACAAAGAGCAATGTAAACTACTCCATTATTGCTGTAATTATAACTCCAAGTAAGAGAAATGGAGAATGTCAAGATGTTATCAATTGAGCATATCACTGTGTTTAATTTGCCATACATCAACACTTCGCATTTCTAGTTTTGGGTCAACAATAATGTATTTACAACCAATGTTTCTGAGTACTTTCTTGTTCACAAATATTTTTAAGAAGCAATACATTTTAATATAAGTTGAGTCAGAGATATTTGTATCAGTTCATTTGAAGACATATCTTTCAACCTGCAGACATTGATAATAGTAAAAAAGGCCTTTGAAAAATAAAAACATCCAGCTAAAAAATTGGACATTTAATTAGGATAACATTTGAAAACCAGATACCACATAACTCTTTTTGCTTCCAGTAGGAATGAGGGATACTACATAGTAATACATGTCAAAATGTTACAAATGCCTTCTATGAACACATTCAGGACTGCATGGATCTGGCAATCCCAAATAAAACCAAGACTCTTTCCACCAAGGGCAAACGTCCAGTCTGGTGGACCCCAGCCATAAACAAACTTTACAATAAGAGGAGAAAGCTATTACATGATAGAGCAAAATCCCAAAAAGGGAAGGCATCTTTGATCAGCACTAGCAAGAAACTATGATCCCTCATAAAATCATCCAAAGCCAACTTTGAGAGAAAAATTGCCATAGATTCAAAAGACAATCATAAGGCCTTCTTCAGCTATGTCAGAAACCTGGGTGGAAACTCCCAGATATGCTCATAATTAGTCCAAAATGATACAAAAATCACTGAACCCACAGACATTGCCAACATACTGGCAGACAGGTTCAGCGCAAACTTCACCCCTCTCCCCCAAAAGGAGAGATAACTATCCCAACTGAGAGTAGCCTCCAAGACATCTCAAATGCGCAGGTGAAAGCTGCTCTCTAAAGCTAAAAACACAGCATCAATGGGACCGGATGGGGTCCCCGGCTGTGTGCTACATGAACTCAATGAAGAACTAAACCTGCACATAAGGCAGGTGTTTAATCTTAGCCTCACCACAGGATATGTGCCCAAGGAGTGGCGTACGGCAACTGTGGTCCCACTCCACAAAGGTGGTGCCTCTACAGACCCTGGTAATTACTGCCCCATAAGCTTAACAAGCCTGGTCTGCAAAGCTATGGAGATGATCATAATGGAACTCATAAACAAGGACATAGGGAACTTGCAGACCTTGGACCCAACCCAGTTTGGCTTTGTCAAGGGCATATCTTGCATTTTGAACTTGGTCGACTTCTTCGAAACAGTCACCAAGTCCATTGATGAGGGAAAGGCAGTCCATACAGCCTACCTTGACCTTGCAAAAGCTTTCAACACAATACCCCACTCGGGTATTATAGAGAAGCTTACCAGCTTAAATGTAAACCCATATGTCACAAGATGGGTTGCAAACTGGCTAAAGGACAGAACCCACAGGGTTAGAGTTGCTGGAGCCATGTCAGACTCCAAGCCAGTTACAAGTGGAGTCCCACAGGGCTCAGTCCTTGGCCCCCTATTGTTCGGCATCTACTTCTCAGAAGTACAGGCAAACATAGGAGGACTATGGCTGACAAAGTTTGCGGAAGACTGCAAACTGGGTGCCATAGTGGATAGTACATCGGACACAGACATCCTTCAGAGGGGTCTCACGGAAACTGATAGCTGGTGCCAGAGCCATGGCCTGAAGTTAAATGCAAAAAAGTGTATAGTCATACCCTTCGGGAAAAACAAGGTAACCCCAAGCTACCATATAGGTGGCAACCCACTAAGCACAGAAGACGTTATCAGGGACCTGGGGACCCAGGTTGACAGTGGCCTCTCGTTTGACGCTCACGTTGCTAAAGTGGTTCGAAAGACCTTCTACATTGCCCACCTGATCATGAAGGGATTCACATCCAGATCAAGTGAGGTCATTGTTCCCCTGTACTCTTCACTTATCAGACCAATGATAGAGTACAATGCCCCATTCGGGATGTATCTCACCCGACACCTGCAGCAATTGGAGAGACCCCAAAAGTTCCTCACCAAATGGATAAAGGGACTCCAAAACCTGTCATATGCTGCCAGACTGAAGAAACTCCAACTCTATTCAGTTGCATACCATCTGCTCAGAGGTGACCTGTGCCTGACATACAAGGCCATGACCAACCCGGAATTAATGGACATGCTCCACCTCAAAAAACCCAAATCCACCAAAACCACTAGAGCAAGAGACTTAAACCTTAGCACGGATATAAATAGGACGTGCTGGAGGGATAGATTTATCACCCAGAGACTCCCCATACTGTGGAATAAAATCCCGGTCCATGTGAGGCAGAGCACCTCGCTGGCTCTGTTCAACAGAAATCTTGACCGGTGGATGGGAGATCGTAGGTTTACCCCAGGAATCATCTCTGTCACTACTGGACAGAGGCACAACAAACTAATGGGCACAGTATTTCTAACATAAGGGGAGGCGTAAGCCACATAACTTTGGGCTAGGCTTATAAATGCCCTAAGGCAGTTAGCCTAGTATAAACCTATGAACCTATGAACCTAAAAAAAGAGACATTGTAAAATCTATTGACCTTAATGACTTGTATCACACAATTCTGCCACATTTGGATATTTATTGGCACATGTACTCGGAGAGCTCAATTATGTCTGTCTTCATGTACTCCAGTGAGGTATGTCTCAAGTTGTTCACACCAACATGAATTATGACAGAGTCATAATGATACTTGAGAGACCTGAGTGCATGTTGCATGTGTGAACTGATGAATTCTGGCATCGAACAAGCAACTGATTGTAACTTTGTCCTTGTCCATCCTGGTGAGCAGGACATCCATGTGTCTCACTCCTGGGTCTTCATGATTAGAAAGTGTGTTTTTTGGGTGTTACACCTTATGGGCTTGATAGATGAGACACTGGTGTTGCTATGTGTCATGGGTGCTGTGGGAACTGTGCTAGTTGTACCAGAGTTGTGTTTTGAAGGTCTCTGGTGTCTCAGTAGTTTTTTTGAGAGAACCACCACATATGTTGATTTTTGTGTTAGATGCGTACTATGTGTACGAGTACTGGTACTATGTGCATGTGTAGTGGTGGGTGGGTTGACATCCTCTTCCCCATTACATTTTCAGTGCGAGAGAGCATGGATTCAGGATTCTTGGAGTAAATGCATCTCTCACACTTTGTACCAGAGTGAGTTATTAGAAGCAGGTTGTCGGTGTACATGAGGCAATTGCTACATTGTCTCAAGAATCCCAAGTGAACAAGGCTGGCAGCAGAAACAAGGGTGGTCAAACTATCCATAATGCTAGCTTGAAGTCTGCTGTCACTGAGGGGGTCTTTTCAGGATCAAACAAGGAGGAGCTCAGTGGATGGATATATCTACTGGGGTTTTTACGTTGGTAGTTTAATATGTCTGGCTGTATTTTATTTTTTTATTTGGTAGTTTAATAGCTTTCAGCTCACTAGCAGTATTTCTTTGACTGGAAAAGTATTAAGCATGAGGGCTAAACTAATGTCCTACAGCTTTAACTAAGGGAAAGACTGTTGAATTAATATGTCTGGCTATGGCACACAATTCTACTACAGTGTGTGATGCTGCATGATGCACAAACAAGCAGGGCTTGCAAGAAATATCGTTTTATACCAGTACACATGCTGTTTCCCTATTCATTAACAAGTAATTTGCAGATATTAAGTGACACGTATATATAAGGCAGCTTTATGCATATCTATGAATAGAAAAGTAAGCACCTTAAAATTATTTTCTAGATAGCTTCTTTAACAATACAATGCAGCCTGCTCCTGATTTAACCTCAGCCTACCTGGTGTGTTAAGAACCCAATCCACTTGCTTGTGGACTCAACCTCCAGCCTCATGCTTTCTGCACCCTCCATCAAGGAAAAAAACTAATACCCAACTCAATTTGAGCCTGCTCCTGATTTAACCTCAGCCTACCTGGTGTGTTAAGAACCCAATCCACTTGCTTGTGGACTCAACCTCGAGCCTCCTGCTTTCTACACCCTCCATCAAGGACAAAACTAATACCCAATTCAATTTGAGCCTGCTCCTGATTTAACCTCAGCCTACCTGGTGTGTTAAGAACCCAATCCATTTGCTTGTGGACTCAACCTCCAGCCACCTCCATCAAGGACAAAACTAATACCCAACTCAATTTGAGCCTGCTCCTAATTTAACCTCAGCCTACCTGGTGTGATAAGAATCCAATCCACTTGCCTGTGGACTCAACCTCCAGCCTCCTGATTTTTGCACCCTCCATCAAGGACAAAACTAAGTATGTTATGGACAAAATCTAGCTGATAAAACAGACCCCTAGTCACCACCTGTTTCAGGGCTTCAAAGTTCGCTGGGCGCCTGAGCAGCCAGCAGCCTTACCCCTTTTCTGTATCTACCTATCAACTTATACACCTCTAACATTCTATTCTGTATCTACCTATCAACCTATACACCCCTAACACTTACCTTCACCCCCTCTCACTTTACGTTTCTTCCCTACACTCTCCTACACTACTCTGCTCCCTTACTAACTCACCTTTCATTTCCTGAACTGTCCCCTAGGGGGCACCTTTCTCCCATCCAACACTCCCCCTCCCCCTGTGCCAACTTTGCAAACTTTAACCATCTACAAAGCTTCTTGCTGTGTTCCTACTCATACTTACTTGTGCCTTTCAGTTTGTACTCCACTAGAAGTCATTCTCTAGACTCCACCTTTATTCTCTAACCTTCTCCACTTCTATCCTGCCTTTCCAACCTGCAGTTACCTGCATAGTTGATTGTTTTCTTCGCTAACTTCTCCTCCTTTGGGACTATACTTTTCAGTACTGATGTCTGCCATGCACATTGAGATTAAATAGAAATCTCTGGGTTTGAAAACATACCAAATCACGCATGAGTGACCTCATTTATTTTTATTTATTTATTTACATATTTATGCATTGATATTTTTTCTCTCCTTTTTTTCATAACTGCAGCTGTCCTAGGGCCCCATATCCTTGCTGGGTCTGGACACACCAGACATCACATTCCAATGCCGGTATGTTGCTGGGGCCAGCAAAGATCCTAAAGATGTTCTTGGGGGTAGGGAGTCAAGCTGTTCAATACTCATAAGGAGGGGTTGCATTTCTGGCCCACCTCTTCTTTGTCTCTTTCCCTTCTGCTGCCTCTGTGATTTAACAAAGGGTCAGGCATGCAGTGGACATGTGTTACAGTTTGATCCAGCTCTGCAACAGCTCAGTCATGTCTCTCCCCTTTTCCACTGTTATGGACACACCTGGACACAGCTCCCAGTGTTTCCTCTCCAGGCTCCACTAGAGACTGACACAGAAGATGTTTACAGGTCTGCCTACCTCCCCCAGAGATTGTAATTCCTATCCCTCCCGGCTGATCCATCCTTCACTTGACCTGTTATTTAAACCTGGGTTGTCTGGGCCATAGTTGAAGCTTTATCCACTATACCAACAGAACAGCCAATGAGTGACATGTATTTGATTTTATGCTGTTATACCTATTTTAAAGAAGCTGATATATGTCTGAAGGTAGGTGTTTGAAGTTTGTTGTAGTCAGGGTTGCCAGATTTCCAGCAACCCAGGTAGGGACAAAAAAAAAAAAAAGGAAGGTCTCTCACGAAGTGAAGACCAAAAAAAAAAAAAAAAAAGTCTTCGGCGGCAACTGAAGACCAAAAAAAAAGAACTGAGCTCACTCTGCCTGCAATAAACACTGAGCTTCTCGTGTTTAATGCATTGCAGTTCCGCATTAAACACGAGAAGCTCCGTGTTTAGCGCTTTTGATTGGTATCGGCATATGGGCCAATCAAAAACACGGAGCTTCTGTTTAATGCGGAACACAAGCTCCGTGTTTAGCAATTTTTGATTGGCCCGTATGCCAGGTATACGGGTCAATCAAAAAAAAAAAAAAAAAAAAACAAAGTGGAGGCTGGCCGGGATTTAAACCGGCAGGGCGGGACTCAGGATCAGGCTACTGATCTCGGGACAGTCCTGCCCAAATAGGGACGTCTGGCAACCCTGGTTGTAGTGCACATAGGAGTATTTTCTTTTCTCTGAATTAACCAACTTGTTTTGGTGCCAATGAATTAGAAAATATGAACAATGTGCCCAAATCAGAGTTTTATTTACAATTTAGAGGTTTGTGAATGACATGCAATTTCATTAAATAGAATAAATATTGCCAATATTATCCTACAGAATGACCTACATAGCACTATTGTTAATGTTTGAAAGTGTCTGTGAGGAAAGAAACCTAAATATATGTATATTTCTGATTCCCATTGAAGGCGAAAACAGTATTGATACATTTAACTGTTTTTTTATTCACATATCAAGTGCCCAGCTGTGCAGTTGTAAAATTATAAAATAATCCTATCAGCATACGGGTGGGCAGTAGAATATTTTTTGTGCATGCTGTAGAGACGTGTCCTTTCATCTATGCAGTATTGCCAAATGCATTGTTGAATTGTCTTTCATCCCTGAGTGCCCTCATCTTTATTGTTTTCTGTCTCGTAGACAGTAGTTTAAACAAATGCAAGTATTTTAACTGAGAATAACCTTGGCTAGGCTGACAACTGGGCCTTTAACATTATCTGCCACCTAGTATCGCCACCCAACTATAAAATGCATTTGTATAAATACCAGCATTCTTACAAGTCTAGTCTTTTCTTACAGGCCAGCTTTGTGTTTCTGGTTTGTAGATGTACAGGGATGGGTTGCTCCACACTACACATTGTCCGTAGCCCATTTTATTACCCACATCTTACTCCAAACTAGCCTCTTTGTCCTGAGATTTCATGTCGGTTTAACTTTCATTTCCATACTTAAATGGCTGCAGCCAATTATTACAGTTGTAAAGCACACAATGCAGCAAACCGGGAAAATTAGAAGAGGCTGAAAATTGAGGCAGAAGGGAAAAATAGTGGAACAAGCTAAAAGCCTTGAATACTTAGGAGTGAAGGCTGAAGAGAATCGCTGTTTGAATGAGGAGGTCTAAACTACAGTCAGATGTGCTGCAGCAGAGTGGCAGGGGGTGTGAGGGGTGGTGTGTATCAGAAGTACACCAAAGAAGTAGAACAGTAAGGGGCAGAAATCTATAGTGTGTCCAGTACTTCTGTATGGTATAGATCAGATGAGGACAGGTAAGATGAGGTTAGATGAAAATGACGAATTGGCTGAGGTGAACACGCTGAGAAAGATGATGAAATTAAGAGAAGCAAGAGTAGCCCAGATGTAGTGACGGTCAAAGAGAAAAGATTATGGTGGTTTAGCCACATGTGCAGGAAAATATAGCATGACTTGGTGGGTTGGGAGCTGGAATAATGGTTAAAATGTTATCTTACTCACACAGTGTTTGATTCTCACCTTTAAGATGAATGGCTTGGCTTTTGTCATTAGCCTAGTAATCTCCTAGGAACCTATAAGATTTGAGAGAGATGAAGAAGGCAAGAGGAAACAAGAACATCCAGCTAAGAAATGGAAGGATTGTGTGGTCCAGGCCTTGTGACAGTCAGGCATAACTTTAAAAAGGGGTAACAGAGTCACAGTGCAAAAAGAGAGATATCAGCGGTGGTTGTGACACCCTTTCCCCAGTTAGAAAAATGGGGAAAAAAGGCTTGCTAATGATAATAATGCAACACACTCCCCAGTCATGTGCATACATGTTATGCTCTGAATAACATAGCTATATTTTTCTTTGCTCTCAGCATTTAGAACAGTAAACAGATCAATGCAGACACATATTTTAGCTGACCCCATAATGCTTTAAAATTATTTCTACATAATTAATAAAAGTACTTTTATTTCAGTTTGCTCTGTTTTTATTTTCAGGAGTTGCCTGCTTTTGACAGGTTCCTATTACCTCTAGGTCCTTGGTGTGATTTGTTGCCTGGTTCTGATGTAGGTTCATAGGTTCATAGGTAGGTACTAGGCTATTGGCCATGGGGCCTACATAAGCCTAGCCAAAAAGGTTCCCTGGCTTTCGCCACCCAAGAAAATTATTTTCCTGTGCCCCTGTCAAGCAGTGCCACAGAAGTGATACCCGGGGTGAATTTTCTATTTCCGTCCAGTTGTCAAGTTTTTTTCTTAGAGGACCAATGAGGAGCTTTGCTTGACATGCATGGGTAGTTTGTTCCAGAGTATGGCAAGTCTCTGGGACAGGAATCTATCCCTCCAGCATGTTCTGTTTATTGTGGTGACAATGTTTAGGTCCCTGGACCATGTGGTTTGGAGAGACTGGGATTTCTTTAAGTGTAGCATGTCCAACCACTCAGGGTTTGACATAGCTTCGTATGTCAGGCAGAGATTGCCTCTGAGTAGGCAATATGCGATGGAGTAGAGATGGAGTTTTTTGAGATGGTCTGCGTATGGCATCTGTTTGAGGCCAGTAATCCTCTTAGTGAGGTATTTCTAGGGCCTTTCTAATTGTTGTAGGTGTCTTGTGAGATACATGCCAAACAGGCATTGTACTCTATAATGGGACTGATGAGGGATGAGTAGAGAGGCACAGTTACCTCCTTTATTCTAGAGGAGAACCCTTTTGTGATGAGGTATGCCACGTAGAAGGATTTCCTGACTACTGTGGCAATGTGGTTATCAAAGGAGAGAAAAATGTCCACCTGTGTCCCGAGGTCTCTTATCACACTTTCAATGTTTAGTGAGCTACTGCCTATGTGGTAGTTCATGGGTACTGAGTTTTTCCCAAAGGGGATGACAGTGCACTTTTTGGCATTGAGCTTGAGGCCATGGCTTTCACACCAAGCATCTGTCTCTGTGAGGCTCTTTTGTAGAATGTCTACATCATTAGGTGATTCTGTTATGGCTCCCAGTTTGCAGTCATCTGCAAACTTTGTTAGCCAAAGTCGTTCTGTTTTGGCCTGCACTTCAGAGAAGTAGATGGTGAATAGGAGAAGACCCAGGACTGAACCCTGTGGTACTCCACTCATCACTGATCTGAAGTCAGACTTGGAGTCGGCTACTTTTACTGTGTGGGTTCTGTCAGTGAGCTAGTTGGCAACCCATCTTGTGACATAGGGATCTATGCCCAGTTAAGTGAGGTTATCTATAATTCCAGAATGGGGGATGGTATCGAAAGCCTCGACGAGTTCAAGATAGGCTGTGTGCACCACCTTGCCCTCATTTACAGCTCTAGTGACTGCTTCACAGAAGTCAATCAGGTTTAGTAAACATGATCTACCTTTTACAAATCCAAACTGAGTGGGGTCCAAGGTTTGGAAGTTATCTATGTCTTTGTTTACAAGCTCCAAGATGATATGTTCCATGGCCTTGCAGACCAGGCTCGTCAGGCTAATAGGGCGGTAATTTCCAGGGTCCGTGGTGGCACCCCCTTTGTGGAGTGGGATAACCATTGCTGTGCGCCATTCAGTAGGCACATAGCCTGAGCTGAGGCTATGAATGAACATGGTACTTAGGTGGGGTGCCAGTTTGTTCTGTAGTTCATGCAGTACGCAGCCTGGGATGTTGTCTGGTCTCATGGATGCTGTGTTCTTGGCTTTGGAGAGTGCGGTCTTTACTTGTTCATCCATGATTACAGGGGCTTTGCATTCTTCTGCTATTAAGATGGGCCATTTGGAGGGTGAGAGGGGGGTAAAGTTAGCACTGAACCTGTCTGCCAGGATGTTGGCCATATCGGTTGGTTCTGTATATTTAGTGCAATTTTGCTGTAGGTCAGAGCAGATCTGATTGTTACCATTGAGATTTTTGACATAGCTGTAGAATGCTTTGTACCTGTCTTTGGAGTCAGTGACGATTTTATTTTCATAACTGGCTTTGGAGGATTTTATGAGGGATGTCAGCTTCTTGCTGAGGCTGACAAGGGTGTTCCTCCAATCTTGGGATTTTACTCATTTTTGCAACAGCTTCTTCCTACTCTTGTAGAGTTTGTTTGTGGCAGGGGACCACCAGATTTGCTTCCTTTTTTTGGAGGATAGCATCTTGGTTCTGTTGGGGATGGCACGATCCATGCACTAGAGTATGTGCTTATACAGTGCATTTGTGTAAGATTCAGCAGTCGTACCTCTATTTTCGGTCTGCATGGGCGTCGTAAAGTTTGCCACTTCTGTCTTAAGAAGCATGAAGTTGCCTTTGGAGTAGTTTTTGATGGTGGTTTCCTTAATGGGGGGTGAGGGTGGGATATGGATATCTAGGGTGATTAGCTTGTGGTCGGATCTGACCAACGAGGAGTTGATTTCTGGTATGGAACACCAGTTACCCATATTGGTAAAGACCAGGTTCAGGATATTGCTGCCCCAGGTGGGGGTGTTGACAAGCTGATTCAAGGCATTGGAATTTATGAATTCCAGAAAACATTGAAAGAATGACTTGGTACATGAGTAGTTTTCCCAGCTGAAGGTGGGCTAGTTGAAATTGCCCATAATTAAGGTATTGGGTTGTACCTTAATATTTTCCAGTATCTTAGGAAATAAAGAGTTGGAATCCTGGGGCATGGTGGGGGATCTGTAACAAGCTACAACCTGGATTGCAGTCTTGTCCAGTGTTAGTTGCACTTGGATAATTTCAGATGCATTATGTTGAGCAACTAGCCTGGAGGTATGGATATCCTTTATGAATATGGACACACCTCTGCCTTTAGTGTTTCAGTCCAGGTTAGGTGGCCGAAAGGTGTGGTAGGAATTATAGCCTTGTAATGCAGGGGTGCTCTCTGGAGCCTTGAACCAGGTCTCTGCCACTGCACAAATGTCGATGTTCTCTATTTTAAGGAGTGCCTTGAGTGAGTGCATTTTGAGGTTTCAACTTCTAGCACCGAGTAGCATTACCCTCGGAGTTTGCTTGCTTCTACCTGTTATGGTGGTGAATTTAGCATTTGAACCTTGCATAAAAAAGGCACTATAGTGGTGGCAAGAGCCTTAGCCAGTATCCGGAATCCCAGGAGCAACAGGTGCAGGCCAGATCTGGCAAAGCATTGTGGTCTGTCGACCATGTTGTCCCAGGCAGACAGATACTGGATCCCCTTAGAATGATACCAGAAGCTTAGCCAATTGTTGAAGTCAATCATTTTGTCCTTGTACTGTGGTATCATTCTAGGTGATGGCAGGATGCTACTCAGGGCTAGGGTCATACCTGCCTAGGCTACAAGATCCAAAAGCTCCTCCACGTCTCTTTTCATGTAGTCCAGGAAGGTACGTCTCAGGTCATTCACACCAACATGGACAATGACAGAGTCGTGCTTGTACTTGTTGTGGAGTGACCTGAGTGTGTGCATTATGTGGTGGATCCTGGAACCCGACAGGCAGCTAACAGTAACTTTCTCCTTTTTTAGCCTGGTGAATGGGACATCAGTGTGCCTGACTATAGAGTCACCTATGACTAGTGTGTTGGGTACGTTGTTTTCCCTTATGGGCTGAGGTTGAGTGGCACATTGATTTTGTGGGCTGTGTGTCATTTGGGTAGTGTTGGGGGGGTGGTTGTCTGCGTTTCAGCTTGAGAGGTCTCGGTTGCTTGGGTAGGTTTTTATTGAGAGCCTCCATGAATGTGGGTGTGTGCTTTGTGTTTCTATGTGTGGGTTTTGGTAGTGTGGGTTTTGAAGGACTATTTGTTGAGTGTGGTGTGGTGCAGGTGTTAACCTTCTCTTCTTGACTGTCTAGTCCAGTGTTGGCTGGAGAGAGCTTGGCTTCCAGTTTGGCTATATAAGTGCATCTCTCACAGGTTATAGTCTTGGGTGGTTGAAGGAGAGGGTTGTCAGTGTACATGAGGCAATTGCAACATTGCCCCAAGATGCCCAGATTCATCAGGTCGACAGAATAAAACACCAGGAGCTGACACATGGACATGCCTGGATAGGTGCTTATTAATTTAAGCACTAAGAACTATTTTCCTCTTGACAAGTGAGGAAAGTCGAGTGCTGTAATAATTTGTAGTTTATTTAGTGCTTACAACAAGTTCTGAGTAAGTGCTGAGCACAAGGAAACAGTTTTGAGTGCTGAAACTAAAAAAAACTGGCTAGTTCTAGCTAAAACTAGCTAGTTTTAGCACCGATCCCAAGAAGAGAAGAAGGCACTTTTTCTCCTCCCTTTTTTGGTTTTTGTTTTAAGAATACTTTACAAAGGCATTTGCCTCTGTGTTTCTTCCTCTTGATCTGATGAGCACTGAGGGAAGCCTGATACCAGGCAATGTCAGACACATACACACACACACACACACACACACACACACACACACACACACACACACACACACACACACACACACACACTACTAATCTAGTTGGTTTGTGATTAAAACTACTCTGTAACATATCCCTGAAGATTTTTGTTCTCAGTTCTACTTTGCATCACTAACATTTCTTTAATTCTTTCTTTGGCAATCTGTGGTTTGATTCTTGGTTTGATCTCATATTTATTCACTATACTGTACTTCACTTGTTTTGTATAATGCACACTATGTCCATATACAGCTGATGTGAAGTTATTCTCAGAGATAAGAAAATAGGCATTTTAAGTCAGTTCTGAATTGTTTTCCGGCAGCCTGCTTTTGCATTTTCATCTCTTCAGAATATAATATAATATAGATCTTATTTCACTGTTGCAGTTCCTGCTTTTGAGGGAAATGAACTGAAGCTTAGACTGGAGAGAAAAGCAATGATTTTGAAGGAGAATGATTCAGTGCAAGCATTGATCCACAATGATGTGAAGCAGTTTAATGTGAACTTTTTTGACAACTTAGTAGCTAATTGTGATGGGTCAAGTGGGCAAAACCAAACAAGATGATCCCAGATGTCAGCAAGGTGAATTTAGATTCGGGGATGACAAGGTGGTAGACATGGTTATTTAATGCTGGTACAAAATAGATTCAGGACACTGATATGATTTTCTATATGGGTTTCACAATTACAATGGCAGGGAAACAGCAATGTTTTTTTTTTTATTATTATTATTTATTTATATTTTTTTTACAGAACTTGTGCAACTTTTATTTTAACTCTGTAAGGCCAACAAATGCAAGAGCATCTCTTCAGGAGTGACCTATAAAGTATGACCTTGTTTAGATACTTATTCTCTAAATTTCACAAATGAGTTTATATGTAATAATGTAATGGCTCACAGAAATATATATATATATATATATATATATATATATATATATATATTTTTTTTAATCTTTTTTTAAAAACAAATATTTTTTATCATAAGGATTTATATATATATATATATATATATATATATATATATATATATATATATATACACTTTTTTATATTGGTTTTATTTAGGTTGGTTTTAGTGAATGGTGAATGGTAGCCGTTAGTCATTGGCGAAGTAGATGTTTTAATTGCGTTAATGTTTGTTAATTAGTATGATTGTAATTACATATTTAAATGAGGGTAGAGCACTATAGGTTTGACTCTGATGATGCCCGTTAGTTATGACGGCGAAAGCGCTAAGTCAATGTATTAGTTGTTATTAATAATATACTGCAGTCCATTTTTCTTGCTTTTATGGTGGTTTTACTTTTATTTATTTATTTATTTATTTTTTGCTTATTTTTATTCAAGTTTATTTTGCTGGCTCCATTGTTATCCAGAACTGGTCATTTGGAAATTAGCATGAGCCCAGCTGCATGAGAGAGAGAATGAAATTCTGCTGGGTTATATCAGATCATTTTGAAATTATCTACCCAGCTAAGTGCATGCATTTGGGATTGCATGGGTAAGTCAAGAGAGAGAGAAAGAGTTGTTGTATCTTTCGGCTTTTCCTGGTAAGGGGTCACCACAGCGGAACTCCGGTCCGCTAATGACTGGCAGTAGATTTTTACGTGCCGAGTTACCAGCCCTGACGCACAACCTTCAACAAAGGTATGCCCATTCATGCATGTCTCCACGCAGAAGATGCTCTAGCTGAGAATCGAACTGGACAGCATCTTACTGTGAGGAGACAACGCTACCGCAGCACCACCACCGCGGGTGAAGAGAGAGAGAGAAAGAGTATGGATAGTTTACTAGGTTTCTCCCCTTTGGAAGGTGCTGATTTAATTTGGAGAAGGAAGGATAAAATTTTCCAAAATTCTCCAAAAAAGCATACCACTACTTTTACCTTAACAGCATGTTTCATATTCCATAGATAAAAGAAATAATGCATTTAAGCCAAGATGCCATCGATTAATCGAATGAAGTCTTCCTTAATGCGTAAAACAAAAGATTTCATATTTATTAAGCATACTTAGGGACATCCTCACCACTTGTAACTCATTGGCAGAAATGATGTTAACTTTATAGCATGTTTAACAAGGCCTTATACAGACTTTCCAAGGGGTGTATTCAACTTATGGTGGATTTGTTCTCTAAATGTAGGGCAATTAACATTTTGATTTTTGATAGTGTTATCAGAAATGCTTAATGAATATAATGAAAAAGTGATATAAAGACAGGCACAACTTAAATGAAATCAGTAAATTTTTGTCCTCCATGACTTTATGACACAAAAAGCAGGACGCAGATGAAAATCTTATAAAAATGAACAAAACTGCAATTATTTATTCAAAGACATTCTTCAATGTCTTTGCAATACTTTATTGGAAGACACTGAAAATTTTAATTATGGCCTTAAATCAAAATGGTTTAATAGTTATGCATGTGCTTCAACCTGACTTTAAAATAAGAAACGTCATTCAACCTATTTTGGCCATTTGAAATTACTATAATATGTAGATTAGATTGCAGAAGATCATTACCCAATCACCCCCTTGTAATTTTATGTGGTGCATACATATACATACATGCAAATATTCAGACAAGGACGATAATGCACTAATAGGCTGCCAATATACCAAAACCATTTTCACCCTAATAAATGCTCAAAATTTTCTTAAAAATGTTTAAAGAATGTTTGGTTTAATATGTTTTACTACTCTATTCTTAGCATTAGTTTCAGTATCAGAGAACCAGTAGTACATCCGTGATTCCTATGTGGTACATGCAAGGGCATAAATAAAAACACTTGAATCATTGTGTGGTCAGGTTGCCAATATACCAAGACCATCTTGACCCTAATAAATGTTCAAACATTATTTTAAAGGACATACATAGTTATACAAGGAAATACAGTATACCATAATATACCCCACTAATCTGAACCATGAATTATTTCAAACCTGTGTCTTGTAACCTTTTAGGGAAGGCCTGTCAATACTTGAAAAGGAACCATTCCTTACTACAAAACCATAGGATATGAAAGTATAAACTGTTCAGAAGGGATTCAGAAGTTACTATATTCTGTTTCTTACGTGTTACTTAGAGAATAACTTAATGTTGTCTATAAGGTAGTGTCTGACACTATTCTATTTGAAATTCTACAGCTTAACTTTGACCAAATATGCATTTGTTTGTTAAGACTTGGGTGTTGCTTGGATAGATCACTTGAAGCCTTGTCAGCACAATTCCACATATTTTCTTTTTGCCTTTCCATGTGTGTGAGAGAGATGATAGACCTGGAGTTAAATTTATAGTTATCCAGACACTCAAATATGTTATGTCTGAAGAGAACTAGGGAGATACTTTGCATAATATAATAGGACATCTGTTGCAGAGAATAGAAAATCTTTGAGAGACATCTATCCTGCCCCAAGGTTCTATTTATATTATGGTGGAAGTTTAGCCATTTCGAGTGGGTTTTCATGATTTAAAGCTTTAGTTTATGGGTAGGAGTTCATATAGGACAGGATCATATGAGGCCTTGAAGACAAGGCAGATCTCTCCCTATAAAACAGAAAAGCTTCAAATGATTAACTATGTGAGTTACAAGATAACTTAAACCTGGTACTGTGTTTACATGCTCTATGGATTTTTGACATTTATAAGTGATTTTACTTTTACTGAAATCATATTAAATCTGCATGTTTTTCTTGAGTGAAGTTATCATTCAGTCTTCCCACTACAATTCTTTGCGAAACATCTTTTCTGCCACAAGGTTAAACATGTTATCCAAAGGAGGCTACACCAAAAATATCTGTCTCATATGTAGACAGAGTACTTGGGACATTTTGTTTGGGGCATGTGAAACAGAGTGCAGTCCCTGCGGCTCAATCTCTCTCTAGTGATAAACTAGCGTGTGGTATTTGTTGACCCTTGAAAAAAGCATATTATAAGTTTTTTCTAATTGTTTGTCACATCCAGATCTCTCAGCAAATTCTCAAATATAGGCTTTTTGTTGCTAGTTATTAGTGTGGCACCACTAGTAAATACTTTCCATTTCGAAACATAAGATTTCCTAGTAGCAGGCTTTCTTGTATTATTTAGTACCTGCTGCACATCCTCAGAAATCAGGTGCCTAAAAGGTATTGAAAATGAATTATCCTGGCCATCAGGTAAAGTTATTTCAGACTATGGAGTATCAAACTCCCCTTGTCTTATGTGAATAGATCCAATTTGTAATGTAGCTTTTGGTAAATGCCCTTTACCAGCTCCATAAGAAGGGAGAATGACTCCTGCCTGGGTGAGAAGGGAGTCATCCCAATGATCTTTTCAGAGACCTTCTGAATGGAAATATGTACAGTAACATTCTCATCTGATGGAATGAAAAAACATCTGTTTTCAAGGCCCACCTGCAAGGAGCCTTGGTGCAATAATGGTTTAGCTGTCTGTATTAAAAAATGGGAAACATAAGGATCGGAGGAAATTAACTATTTGAACTTATTTATTTTTGTATCTTGAGTCGTTAGTTCAACGTGTTCACTCAGCTCCCAATTATGATGACACAGCCGATACAAACTACCCAGCAAATGGGAGTTAAAATGGATGACACTCAGAAGAAAACAATGCGTGAGCTGCTGGTGTTAATAGGCAATCCTTTGGTATCGCAAGTTTTAGGTATAGAAGATGAAAATGTGAACATTATCTCTGAAATGGATGACAGCCTTTACAACCTATTAATGCGGCTCGAAAGGAAAGTACAAATGTTTAAGAGACTCCAGTGGCAGCGTTTGAGCTTCCTGGCTTATCTGGAGTTTAATATTGTTCCACGAGGGCTTTGCATTTTGAAAATGCCCACGTATGCAAACACATACCCAGAACTCTTGAAGTCCTGGCAACAATTGAATTTAAAATTAAGTAGAGACTGTATGGTTTTAATGAATGAACATTTTTCACCCACAGAGAATGAGCTTCTCGAAGAAATAATGAAAATGGAAAACGAACTAATTAGTTCTAGCAATTTTTCAAAAGTGTCTGACTTCTACCAATTAATGTTGAATAGAATGGACATATTAGATAAAAGATTACAGGCTACTAAACAACATAAACTGCAAGGGACATTAATGACTTCAAAATGGGTCATATCTTCTCTTGGCCGAGGACCCATATAAATAATATTAATAAAAAACCTTATATGAAAGAAAAGAAAAATAGGATGGATTAACTAGATACATTCACAGAAATGGAAACATTTTCAAATATTCAGGATGGGCGTACACATATTTCACAACAGTCCAATCATGAAGTAGGGTCTTCTATTGCAACTAGTGCACATGACGGGATTGGACAACATGAACAAACCGGTCAGACGGATGCAACAACGAGCTCTATGCTCGCAGCTAATGTACAAGGGGAAAAGAGTAAAATTATGCCAACATCAAAAGTGAAGCAAGCTGATATTTTTTTAAAACTGCCTCAGCCTTTATTGGTAAAACAACTGGAAAAGGTAGAACTCAGCAAATGCTCGCAATCGAGAGGGCGTTCTCAGCAAAGGAGCAATTTTTTTTGCAGGGGGCAAAAGAAAAAACGACAGTCTGCTTCCCGACAGCAAGCAGGGATGCAGATAAATTGTAAGCTACATGATTCTATTTTGAACTTATCGAGTTTCCCTCTAACTACTACAATGCAGAGCCTGCTAAATAAAGGACTGCAGTTTATACCATGTGGATCTGACTCGATAGTGGAGGCACTAACAGACTTAAAGACATTCGTTACAAATATATGTCTGAAACTGTTATTTAAAAATTCACAAAATGATATGATGAATAAGTTTAAGAAAAAAAGTACTTTTATTCCCAATAATTATCCCATTTTGGATGCTTTCTGTGTAGTATGTGAAGACGAACTGAGAAATTTATATTATGAGGTTACAATGGGTAGGTTAAAAATAAAAAAAAATTAATGTTTCCTATGAAGAATCTTTAGCCTGTAAGCAATTTTGCATTAATGAAGATATTATTATTAAACAAACCGATAAAGACGGAGCTACAGTCATTTTTGATAAAGATGAATATAATAATTTAATGAAACAATTTTTAAATGATGAGCACACCTTTAAAGAACTAACTTTTGAAGAAGTGAGAAAGATTATTTATGAAATAAACATGTACATTTATGATATGCAAATACAGAATGATATTACAATTGAACTGTTTAATTACTTTACTGTGTCAACCCCAATGAATCCCGTAATATATGGAATTCCAAAACTTCATAAATCAATGACCACCCCACCAATGAGACCTATAGTGTCAGGAAGAGGGTGGTCAACCGAACCTTTATCCATCTATGTTCAGGAGAATCTGAGTAAATATTTACCTTTATGTCCAAGTTATATTAAAGACACCAATGATTTTTCTGAAAAAGCTTTATGTGTGGTATGAGAATAACACACATAAAGAATTCATAATGGTAACTTTGGATATAAGTTCTTTATTTACTGTAATACCAAATTAATATGGGGTGAATGCAATCCGTGAATTTCTATGTGTTGAAGTAAAAATGAAAGGTAAAGATGTGGAGACACTGTGTAGTATGATAGAAGGGATAGTAGGCTGGCCTAATGGTGAAGATGTTTGCCTTACAGACACAAGGTGCAGGGTTTGATTCTCACAAGAGATACTTGGCTAGGCTTAAAATAGCCCAGACAGGCAGATAGCCTAGTACTAATCTATGAATCTAAGTGGTTCTGGAAAAAATGTTTTTTTATTTAATAAACAACCAGTTTGCAACCCATGTTGTGATGTATGGATTAACGTTTAAGCTGATGAGTTTTTCAATGATACCCGAGTGGGGTATTGTATCGAAGGCCTTAGCCAGATCGAGGTAGGCTGTATGGACTGCCTTTCCCTCATCAATGGCTTTGGTGACTGTTTCAAAAAAGTTAACCAAGTTTAAAAGGCATGATCTGCCTTTGACAAAGCCAAACTGGGTTGGATCCAAAGTCTGCAAATACCCTAAGTCTTTATTTATGAGGTCCATTATGATCCTCTCCATGGCTTTGCAGATAAGGCTTGTCAAGCTAATGGGCCGGTAATTTCCAGGGTCGGTGGAGGCACCGCCTTTGTGAAGTGGGACCACAGTTGCAGTGCGCCACTCCCTGGGTACGTATCCAGAGGTAAGACTTTGATTAAACAGCTGTCCTAGCTGTGGGTTTAATTCCTCATTGAGTTCATGGAGCACACAGCCGGGGACACCATCAGGTCCCATGGATGCTGTGTTTTTTGCTTTGGAGAGCAGTTCTCACTTGGGCGCTGGAGATGTTTGGGGGGCTGCAATCGTTTGGTATAGATATCTCTCCTTTTGGGGGGGAGGGGGGGAGAAGTTTGCACTGAACCTGTCAGCCAGTATGTTGGCAATGTCTGTAGGATCAGTAATCTTCACATCATTTTGAACTAGTTCTGAGCATATCTGGGAGTTTCCTCCCAGGTTTCTAACATAGCTAAAGAAGGCCTTATGATTGTCTTTTGAGTCTTTAGCTATTTTTCTCTCGAAATTTGCTTTGGATGATTTTATGAGAGCTCTTAGTTTTTTACTTATAGTGATCAAGGGTGTCTTACCTTTTAAGGATTTTGCTCTATCTATTTGAGCATTCCAAAGACATGCATCTGGAGCATTTCTCCCCGGGCCTCCGCTGAAAACAGGCTCTGTGGAACCTAGTCGGACATTCCCGGTCAACAAATGTTAAATAAATAAATAAATAAAATAAATAAAAATCTTGTAGTAGCTTCCTCCTTTTGTTGTAGAGTTTGTTTATGGCTGGGGTCCACCAGACTGGACGCTTGCCTTTGGTACAAAGAGTCTTTGTTTTGCTTGGGATTGCCTTATCCATGCAGTCCTGCAGGTGCTGGTAGAAGGCATTTGTAAGTGATTCAGCGGCTTGAGTACTGTTTTCCGCCGGCTCGGGGGCCTTAAAGGAGACCACACTAGTCTTTGCGGCTCGAAATGAAAGTACAAATGTTTAAGAGACTCCAGTGGCAGCATTTGAGCTTCCTGGCTTATCTGGAGTTTAATATTGTTCCACAAGGGCTTTGCATTTTGAAAATCCCCACGTATGCAAACACATACCCAGAACTCTTGAAGTCCTGGCAACAATTGAATTTAAAATTAAGTAGAGACTGTATGGTTTTAATGAATGAACATTTTTCACCCACAGAGAATGAGCTTCTCGAAGAAATAATGAAAATGGAAAACGAACTAATTAGTTCTAGCAATTTTTCAAAAGTGTCTGACTTCTACCAATTAATGTTGAATAGAATGGACATATTAGATAAAAGATTACAGGCTACTAAACAACATAAACTGCAAGGGACATTAATGACTTCAAAATGGGTCATATCTTCTCTTGGCCGAGGACCCATATAAATAATATTAATAAAAAACCTTATATGAAAGAAAAGAAAAATAGGATGGATTAACTAGATACATTCACAGAAATGGAAACATTTTCAAATATTCAGGATGGGCGTACACATATTTCACAACAGTCCAATCATGAAGTAGGGTCTTCTATTGCAACTAGTGCACATGACGGGATTGGACAACATGAACAAACCGGTCAGACGGATGCAACAACGAGCTCTATCCTCGCAGCTAATGTACAAGGGGAAAAGAGTAAAATTATGCCAACATCAAAAGTGAAGCAAGCTGATATTTTTTTAAAACTGCCTCAGCCTTTATTGGTAAAACAATTGGAAAAGGTAGAACTCAGCAAATGCTCAATCGAGAGCGTTCAGCAAAGGAGCAATTTTTTGTAGGGGCAAAAAACGACAGTCTGCTTCCGACAGCAAG